>NW_020925302.1:145707-362591 GCF_003984885.1 Neopelma chrysocephalum
TACACCCATCCAGGGATGAATTGGTCCCAGCCGTTCTAACCAGGACAGCATGTTACCTGAAATTGTAGGCTACCTTTTATTGCAACTGAACAACTAGATACCAGGAATGGAAAAGGGGAGTTGAGTGTGCGGTATGGGCGACCATGTATAGAGATGTCTGCTGCGTTTCACCCTTAGTGTTAGATATGTTTGATACCTTCTGTTTACTAATAATCCTTTTAAGTACAAAACAAATACGTTTAGATTGGAGCATGCAGCTTCAGTCTCATTGTAGGCCAGGAATAGTGTGAGTTACTGTCAACATAGGACACCTGGCAACAGATGCAACATTCTGTTCTGTGTTTTTGAAGCACAAAGTTACTAAAGAGAAACTCAAAGTAAATACAGAATTCAAGTGACATATCTTTACTTTCACGTATCTAGCCAAAGTACTCAGAGGTCAGTTGCACTAGTTCAACTACTAATTTCACAGCAGGTGTGACCGGAGTTTAATTTAGAAGGATCTCTTTTCTGTTGGGCACTACTTTATAAAGGTCACCTGATTATGGAATTTTTTTCTTAATGAAGATCAAGAGAGATTTTCTGTCTTAAAGTTTTGGTTGATCTCTTGAAGAAACTGATCACATCTTCTATTTTTTTTTCTGATAGGAACATCATATCCAGTTGTGACATAAAACAGCAATCCCTCACAAATTTTTGGGAAGGCACAAATGCAATTTTGCAATAAATGTCACACATTCTATGTCTGTTGGTCTTGAGCTGCAAGTACAGCTAAATGGTTTATCACATAAACAATAGAACTGATATATTATAGATATACTGAATATACTGTGCCTGTTGTATATTTCTGCTCAGAAATTTCTGAACTAAAATAGAGGGTTGAAGTAGGCAAGTCAGAAGAGGTTTCCAATATGGGTCTTTAAATGATACTACTCCCTTCTTTAAAGATATGGATGTTAGTGGAACTAAGCAGCTGATGCTCTCCAGTGTTTTTGATCAAGTTTAGTCAGTATCAAAATTATTATTCCTGGCCAAAAATCTAGCACTAGAGGCTGAATTCTCTCAAAGAAATGCTGACTAAGCATTAAAAAAAAAGTTCTCAACAATATAACAACATGACTGTCCACTAGCTAACTAATTTTTCCACTCCTATATGTTTTATTTTGTTTTTTATTCTAAGTGAATAAGCCTCTAATCACTGTAAACCAAAGAGAAATAACAATTAAATTCCAATACAGATCCATATCTGACTTCATTTTTTGAATGTCACTCTGCACATTTTCCCAGTTCTTGAAACACAAGAGGGAGAATACTTGCAATTTTTTAATGTTCATTTTCTCACAGATGCTAGTTGAAAAGAAAATAAAACATCTGTGGGGAAGAAGCAGAAAATGAGACATCTGGGGGCTAAGAACATACGTTACCTCTCTAGTTCTTTCCCTCACCTGATTTCTGATTCCTCTTTGGTACCTTTACAGCTGAGCTTAAGTTGGAAATTGAAATTAATTGTTCCACTGCTTCTCCCTTGTATTGCCACAGGCAAGAAAGAGAAAGAAACACTTTCCAAAATGTATGTCTTCGTTTTGAAATAAGATCAGGAAAAAAATCACTGGGAAAAATTAAACGTTCTGGTAGTTTGCTGTGCTTTCCTGATTTACTCCAATGTTTCTGTTCGTATCCAAGCTGTAATATACAGACTACCCTGCAGCCAACTACTTCTTCGCATAACTCTTTTCTATCTATCCAGATAATTCAAATATTTGTCAACATCTGAAACCTTGTCAGATACCAAGATTATGTTTGTCTTCGGGGCTAAATCTACTTTAGAGGAAACAAATTTGCAAATCTCTGTAAACATATTGTGAATTCCTTGTCATCTTCAAGAACCCCACTTCCAACAGATAACCATATTTTGTCTCTTTCTAACTCATTAGGCATCACAATTTATTGATATCTCTGTTCATGGCTCATTTAACAACATCTGCAAAGATGGTGATTATCACTTTGGATAGTGCTTGCTCCATTTTGCATGCATTATTTTTTGCTGACACCTAGCAATCTTGTTTCATTTCCTATGAGCTCTAAAAGTATACTTGGTTTACCTTTGCAGCCTCATTTATTAGACTTGGTCCTTGAAAGTCATTGTTATTCTTCAAATTAAGACTTTAGAAATGTATTTATCAAGCTGGCTAAAGAAAAGACTTTAAACAAACATATATGGCAGCTGAGATTCTAATTGGAGACCCTTTCATAGTGATAGAGGTGAAGTTACATAACAGCATGATGTAGCAAAGTGAAGCAGAAGATGAATTTAATTTCTTTGCAATTTCATTGCTTGGAGTCTCAGACAAAAGTTTTGTTGGTGCTGATCTGGGTGAGAAAAAAAAAACAACAACAAAACAACCAAATATTCATTCATAGTAATAAAGAGGTTTATGGTTTTTTAATATTTCCCAGGCTAAATATCTGCTAAAAGCACAGGGATCACTGGAGTCATACCTGTGCTCTACTGTAAGGCTTGTGAAGGAAATGGGCTATGTTCTGAACACAGCTGTGTTATCCATTGAGATAACAAAAAACTTGAGGGCTACAGTTAATTTACATGGATATTGGCTGCCACTGTAACTAGAAGCAAAGACACAGCTATTCTGCAATCAGAATACACCCTTGCATTTCAATTCCTAATTCTAATACCAGAATTTTCCTGGTTTGGTTTGGTAGTGGAAAAACCCACAAAAATTCCTGTTTCTAATATGTTTGTTTTTACCTTCAACAGCTAATGAGGAATGAGGAACATTTTCAAAACATGATTTGGGTCAAGGTCAGTAAATTAAAAAGTGCTCCAAGAGGAAAAATAATTTAAAATACCTGTCTCTTGGACCAAAACATGAGAATGGATAGTTGAGTTGTTTTAAAAAATACCATCTCTCATGGTATCCCTCTGGACAAAATGTCCAGCCCACAGCCGGATAAACACAACATGTAGTGGGTGAGCAATTGGCTCACGGTTTGAGCCCAGAGGGTAATAGTGAATGGGGTAACATCAGACTGGTGACCTGTCACTAGTGGGGTTCTGCAGGGCTTGTGCTCTTCAACATCTTCATAAATGACTTGGATGCAGGACTGAAAGGGATACCAAGCAAGTTTGCAGATGACATAAAACTGGGAGGAGCTGTTGACTCTCTTGAAGACAGGGAGGCCCTGCAGAGAGACCTCAACAAATGAGAGGACTGGGCAGTCACCAGACATATGCAGTTCAACAAGGGAAAGTGCCACATTCTGCACCTGGGATGGGATGGCCCCGTACATTCACACAGACTGCAGAATGAGATGCTGGAAAGGAGTGCCATGGAAAGGGACCTAGGGGTCCTGGTCAATGGCAAGTTGAATATGAATCAGCAGTGCCCTGGCAGCCAGGAGGGCCAACTGTGTCCTGGGGGACATCAGGCAAAGCATCGCTAGCCAGGCGAGGGAGGTGATTGCCCTGCTCTGCTCTGCACTGGGGTGGCCTTACCTTGAATATTGTGTGGCAGTTTTAGACACCACAATATAAGAAAGATATTAAAGTATAAGAGAATGTCCAAAGGAGGGCAGTGAAGATGGTGAAGAGCCTTGAGGGGAAGCCTTATGAGGAGCAGCTGAGGTCACTTGGCATGTTCAGCCTGGAGAAGAGGAGACTGAGGGGAGACCTCATTGCAGTCTACAACTTCCTTGTGAGGGGAAGAGGAAGGGCAGGCACTGATGTCCTCTCCGTAGTGACCAGTGACAGGGGCTGAGGGAATGGCCTGAAGCTGTGTCAGGGAAGGTTTAGGTTGGACACTAGAAAGAGATTCTTCCCCCAGAGATTGTTTAGGCCCTGAAACAGGCTCCCAGGGAAGTGGTCACAACATCAAACCTGGCAGAGCTCAAGAAGTATTTGGACAGTACTCTCAGGCACATGGTGTGACTCTGGGAGATGGTCCTATGCAGGGCCAGGAGTGGGACTCAGTGATCTTTGTGGGTTCCTTCCAACTCAGCATATTCTGTGATTCCATGAAAAAGAGTCCTAAATTTAAAATATGTACCTATGATGAAAAGGATGATAATTTCTACCATACTGTTGGGTATAGCCATTCTCTTTTAACATTAATCAGACAGGGAAGTTAGCATAATAAAAAGAAAATACTTCTTTTTGTGAAGTATATAACATTGGAAAGGAAGGCACAGATACTGCCTTAAAACAGCTAATTGTTGTTGACCTGTTGTTATTATGACAGCTCCTACACCAAAAGTATGCAAGAAATACCCAAAATAAATACCGAAAACTGCACAGAAGGTTTCTTCTTACAAGTGAAGGTCTAAAATTATATACAAGAAATGAACAAAAAGATACCCAACTTAAAACTACAATCACTTTTCCTTCATTATTTTGTAAATGAATTGTTTACTATATAACATTGGCTGTTGTTTGCCTCTCTTCATAATTGGTACTTTATAGTTGTCAGCATTTATTATAGTACATCAACAGTGCAATACATTCATGACCTGGAATAATGACTCTCTAATAGGATCAGGAGACATTTAAAGTTCCTCTTTTCATATGGTTTGTAGTCTCTTATGAGCAAAACAATCAAAATTCATTGCTTAAAGGATCTTCTGTTGTACACAGAATCATTTGCAATCATCATTGGTTGGAGTGAGCCTTTAGTGCTACAGAAACCATGAAGCTCAAGTTGATCATGGTCAGTGTGTCACTTGGCCTGTTGAGAAAGAACTGTTAACAACAAAACTCCACTCCTGAAAGCTGTTTGCACAAAATACTACTGTACTGATATAAGGCATGACCATAATTTTCACATATTCACAATTTAATAACTAGTGCAACTTCTCCCACAATAAACTCTCCCACAATTATCAAATATTCAGCACACTTATTTTCACACTAGCAAAACAATGAAAACCATTACTGTTAGATTTAAAGAACATAACTAAATATTTGGGGTAATATGTAGTGAAGCTGGTTGCTCTCAAGTATGAAGTAAAATATGCTTTCATAGTCTAAACCAGCAAACAAATAACTTGTAATGCCATAAAGCAAAATATTCCAAAGGTTAGCTATAGCTGTCAAGAATTCCATTCACTTTATTTGCATTTGGGTATGCTTACAAACACTTTTATTCTATTGCTTTACATGTGAACATATCTCTATTGAGTGTTGGTGCTCACATATTGGGAACATAGGGACTGTGCTGCAAGCATGGAGTCTGTGAGGAGAGGCCAGGGTCTTCCCTGTACCAGGCATAGCTGGCTCTAGCCATCTCTAGTGGACACATCATAGGACATACATGAGCCTCTCAGACAAACTGGTATTTCCTCTCTGATATTATATTTAAGAAAGTCTAAAAAGCACTGCACAGCAACCATGAGAGAAATAATGTGAAAGAAACAGCCCTGCAGACACCAAGACTGGAGAAGGAGGGGAGGAATTGTTTCCAGAGATGTTCCTGCCAAAGCAGCAATTCCACTGAAGCCTGTGGAGAATCACAGAATCAAAGAATGGTTATGATTGGAAGTGACCTCAAAGATCATGTAGTTCTAACCCCCCACTGTAGACAAGTGCATCTTGCACTGGACCAGGTTGCTCAGGGCCTCATCCAACCTGGCCTTGAACTTCCAGGGTTGGGGGATCCACAGCTCTGAGCAAACAGTGCCAGTCTCATCACCCTCACAGCAAACAATTTCTTCCTAATATCTAGTCTAAACCTACTGTATTTGAGTTTAACACCATTGCCCCTCATCCTATCACTGCACGCCCTTGTAAAAAGTCCCTTTCCAACCTTTTTGAATGCTCCCTGAAAGGCACCTGAACAGTAAGGTCACCCCAAAACCTTCTGTTCTCCTGGCTGCATAGTTCCAGCTCTCTCAGCCTGTCCTCGTAGGAAAGGTGGCTTGACCCTCTGATCACCTTAATGTCCCTCCTCTGGACTCACTCCATGTCCAAGTTCTTCCTGTGGTAAGGACCCCAGAGCTGGATGCAACACTTCATGTGGGATCTCATGAGAGTGTAGCAGAGGGGCAGAATCATCTCCTTTGACCTGTTGACCATGCTGCTTTTCATGTAGCCCAGAATACAATTTGGCTTTCTAGGCTGCAAGTGCACATTGCCAGCTCACGTCCAGTCTCTCCTCCACTATCATCCGCAAGTCTGTCTTGGCAGGGCTGCTCTCGATCTGTATTGATACCTGGCATTATCCTGATCCAGTGTAGCACCTTGTCCTTGGCCTTGTTGAACCTCCTGAGTTTCCCATGGGCCCACTTTACCTTGCTCAGGTCCCTCTGGGTGGCATCCTGTCCTTCAGGTGCATCAACGGCATCACTGAGCTTGGTGTCATCTGCAAACTTGCCGAGGGTGTACTCAGTCCCACTGATCACATCATTATAAACTTTTTGAATAGCATTGGTCCCAGTGTAAACCCCTGATGGGCACCACTGGACACCAGTGTCCATCATGATATAGTTGTCCACTACCCTCTGAATGCCACTGTTCAACCAATTCCTTATCCACTGAACAGTTCACCAATCAAACCCATGTGTCTCCAACTTAGAGAGAAGGATGTCAAAGGTTTTACAGAAATCAAAAAAAATGACATTTGTAGCCCTTCCCTTGTCCACTGATGCAATCACTCTGTCATAGAAAGCCACTGGATTATTTAGACAGGATTTTCTCTTGGTGAAGACCTGCTGGCTCTTACGAATCATTTCCCTATGTTCCATATGCCTTCATATAGGATGATCTGTTCCATGATCTTCCCCGGCACCGAGGTGAGGCTGACAGGTTAGTAGTTCCAAGGGTTGTCTTTTTTATCCTTTTGAAAAACAGGTGCCATGTTTCCCTTTTTTCAGTCCCTGGGGGTCTTCGCCTGACTGCCATGACTATTTAAATATCATGGAGTGTTTTGGCAACTACATCAGCCGGTTCCCTCAGGAGTCTGGGATGCAACTCTTCAAGTTCCGTAAACTTGTGTACATTCAGCTTCCTTAGGTGGCCATGAACCTGATCTTTACATTGTGGGAATAATTTTGCTTCCCCAGTCCCAGTTCTGCTGTCTATTCAGTTGAGAGTAAGAAGGTGCTTTTTAAAACACATATGCTTCCAGAGTATTCCTTTTAAGGCACTGGAAGAGATTGCCCTGTCTTCTTGACATACTATTCCTTTCATTAGGTTTCAATGGCCAAAATTTAATGACTAAGTGGGAAGAGAAACACTGAAATATTAGTGTGTATTTTTGGAGAGAAGCAATATTTATTAGGAATCCAAAGTGCATTTGCATAGCCAAATTGGCAGTTAAGTCCCAGATACTACACACCTTATGGCCCCAATTAAAATATATACATATACAGAAAAGATACATGATTTCAAATGTTTGTTTACCATCCCCATCTCATTCAAAGAAATTAGTGTGCAGGTAGGTTTTGCTGACACATGTTGTAGTCCTATGTATTTTAATTCAGAAAAATAAAAACTAATGCGGAAGTTTAAGGTTTGCCTATCAAATTTAATTTTTCCTCTCAAATTTAAGAGAAACAGAGAATGGTAACACCAACTTTCTCTCTCTCTGTCTACGTACTGCACAGTACAAGAAAGAAATACCAAAATTCTAGAAAAACTTAGGGGCATACTGAATTCAGGAAAGGGAATTTTGGCATTGGTTCATTGCCAAATGAACAATTGTTTTAGTCATTAACCATCAACATCTCAGTCTCTTGCAGTATTACAGACAGAACTGAAGTCTTCTAGCTACAACTATGACTGTTTGCTATTATCTCTAATCCAGGCAGACAGAAGAGAAAGAACTGCTCGCTTCTGCATGTAATTCCAGGTTCATGTTTCCTGACAATTAACAAAAACTTTTTCTCTTTTGCACTGAACTGCCATTTCCATGTAGTTTTAGTTCCTCAAGGTAGGAATTATATCAGTCCCTTAATAGATCTTGTTATACTGTTTTCAGTTGTATTGAAAGCTGAAAGCATTAATTGTGTGATAGAACAATTCAGTATTGCACGGTAGATGCATACATGTAGACAGGGAAAATAAATATGAGGAAAAAAAAATACTTCAGTTTCTGCTCTCAGAATGAAATCTGGTCATTTTCTCCAGTTTCACTCCAGTCAGTTATACTTACATACAATGCTACGTACAATCTACAAAATTGGATATGAAGACCTAGAAAAAATAACTGTGGGGTGATAAAAGCAGACATGAAGATATGTTGAAATCTTGCCTTAAAAAAAAAAAGAAAGGAGAAAAGCAGTGACACTTAACAAGCCTATCATTTGAAGCACCACCTTGTCTTCATGGAAAACAAAACTGTGTTAGCATATTCAAAAGCAGATGTGAGTCTTTTTGATTTTACTGTCTTAACAATTTCAGTGTATCTCAGAGATATTATTCAAGGCAATCCAATATCTGTATTTAGTCCCTTTTTTGGTAATATTGATATGTTAAACTCTATAAAATCAGGAAAAGAATCACCGAGGCTAGATACTGAACACTAATGTGCTGGATGTCAGACTGTGTTTTTACTACTGAAGACTCAAGGTACATTTGTAAAAGGAGGACCACATCTCAATTTAATAGACAATAGATGTCTGAATGAAGAGAGATTGTTCTTTTGTCTTTTTGTGTATGTTAAATGAACCTTTAATTAGATGCTTTCCAGAGCTCCACAATCTTCATAAGGATATACATGCAGATTGGACTATACAAATTGATAGCCTAATGCTAGCAGAGTATAATATTTAAATTGTTTCTGCAATGCTATACTTTTCATGGCTATGGAAATGATAAAATTTTTCAACTCTAATAGTTATATTTTATTGGATTTCTTAGGTCTTAAAGAATTATACAACTCTAAATACATCACATGTCCCTACTTTAGTTGCTTCTTTAAAACCAAAATAGTTGGTTTTTTTTTTATAGTGAACCTACACTTCCAAAGCAAAATTACTCTTTAAACTATTGGAATGTTATTATTTTCCAGCAGTTTGTATTTCTTTAAATGAAATTAAAATCAACCTAGGTTTATCCTGTCCAGTTACTAAACACAACACCTAAATGCTCAGTGGTACATCTTAATTAAGTCAATGCAACCTGTAATGCTATTCACAACAAGGTAAACTGGATGTCGGGGACCCCTGGTGGCCTAGTGGTTAGCATGCAGGACTTTCACTGCTGCGACCACGGGTTCAAATCCCAAGTCCCCCGGGCAGATGGTAGCTCGTTAGCCCTGTGAGGCCATCCATCTATGAGAAGGTCACTCTAAACAAACCTACGTCCTGAGGACCTCACTGCCATTGTCCAAGCTTGCTTGGCCCCGGCAGATGAACCTTAGGATTAAAGGGTGGGCTCAGTTCAGCGCAGGCTGTGTCTCACCTAAAAAATCCATTGCGCAGGCTGGAAAAGTAAAAGACCTTTCCCCAGATCTTCGTTCGCGAAGACTGGCCATTATTATTATTATTAAACTGGATGCCATAATTTCTGTTTGTTATAGATTCATGAACAATTTGAAAACTTATTTTGCCTACTAATGAGCTAATGAACTTTGCCTCACTGTGAATCTTTCTCTGTTTTGAATTATTTCCATATTCACCAAATACAATTTAGGACTAGAGTTTATCTTTTTTTCTTTTTTGCAAAATAGAGCATGTCTGATGATTTAGTTAGAAATTATTTCTTTACTTAACATTTCAATTAGTCACTGAGGTACCTGCCTTTGGCGTAAAATTACTGGGGAACAAATTTCAGAGGGGAAAGCAGACACAATAAATGACAAGAGTTTAGAGACCAAGAACTTTATATACATAGTTTGGAAACAAAAGCAATTAGGCTCCTAAAGGTATTATTGTTTCCTCAAGTTCTTGAATTTGTTGTTTGCTGAATGAACTGTACTGGTATGAAGAGATTTAGTTAGGTGTTCAGAGGTCCCAATGCACAGAGGTATTTGCAAAGGACATTAAAAGGTTAGGCTGGGAAGGTTTGGCAATACATCTATCTGTACAAAGAAGTGTTCATTCATATATGTTACCCTTGCTTCAGATACTGGATAATTGCTCTTTCCATTCCCACCCCCCCCCTTTTTATAAATGTTTGTCTTCCTTTAATACCAGGTGGAAACTAGGCAACCTGAACATAGTGTACATACCAGCTCCACTTCAAAAATTGTGATTCTGAGAAGAAACTAAGTCAGCCAAAAATCCAAGATCACATCTAGATAGTTTAATCAACTGCTAGTTATAAACCTTTCCTAAATGATCAATTAGGTTTAACTTAATCGGTAAAGAAATTCCAGAAAAGATTGTTAGTGTGGTAGCAAGCTTTTCAGTAAAATAAAAGTTAACTTTCGGCTTATGAGCTTCAAATAGAGAGCTCAACATTTTTTTGGCTGTACTGGTACTGTGAAATTATATTATCATAATGTTTTGCTTCTACCTTGTTGCTCTGTATTCTCTGGTTCCTTTGCTTGGACTTGTGTTCTACTTAATAAGGAGCCCCAGGCGGCCTCACTTAGCCTGCTGACATCTGTGACGTGAGCGTGGTCCTTCACACCCCAAATCTAACATTGGAGGAACTTAGTTTAGGTGGAGGATTGATGGCTGGTTATCTTCAAGGTGGCTTAAACAACAACTAAGCCCAAATACCATCAAACTCCCAACACAATAAATTACTATAGATGTAACAGATGGTCTCAGAAGTTAGAAGGCTGCAGACATAAAACAATTTGCTATAGGTTTAATTAACTGTTTCAAAGAAGAAATACAACTTCCCAATAAATGTTCCATGAGGCATTGGCTGTAAAGTGCACAGACCTGTGTATTGACTTTCCACAAGTGTTGAAGTAGCCCTTGCTACTTTAACAGAGGTCCTGTGACTGAGTGAAGTTCTCTAAACTCTGAGATAGCGGTTTCTTGAGCAAAATTGGATGCTCCTGATGTACAGTAATTGCAGACTAGATACAAAAATGGATTTGTGGATTGCCACATTGTGGATTTTACCACTTTTCACCTTTTCTGGGGATTTTTTTGTCCTGAAGCATCCTCACATCCACACACTGCCAGCGTCAGACAGCCACATTAACAGAGACATCCAGGCAAAGTAAGATACTTCACAAAGCATTGACTAAACAATATTTAGCCTATTCCACTCTAAGTTGTTCGCGTTTTGAGAAGAGGAAGTTAGGAGAAGAGAGAGAGAGAGAGAGAGAGAAAGAAAAAAAAGAGAGAAAAACATATATATAGTCACTGCCTTAGATCCAGTGTGGTCTGAGTTGCTTGTAAAATCCAAGGCAGCGGGATACATCAGTTGTAACATCTATGCCACTGGTTTTTACATTCTCTGCTCTCCCGGGGAGAGAAAGCCTATGCTTTCAGCCATTTTGGGACCAAAACAGAGGCTTCAGTGGGTGGGGTGTGGAGCACTGCACTGTCTCACCTATGCTGAATTTGCCCTGCGCCCCTCCCCCCCACACCCACTTTCTACTTCTTTGTTTTGAGACAGTAATCATAATTCCAGTCTTCTACAGTACCAAAGTATATTTTTTATCTAAAGACTTTCCAAGAGTTTGTGAGAATTATTTTTTAAATTTTATTTGTTTCTATTCAACTTATGGGGTTTTTTTCTTGAAGATTTTGCACACAAAACCCTGACCAAATTATTTTATATCTCATCACTCCTCCAGAAGCAGAAATTTTTTCTTTACTTTTGGTTGAAGTCCGATCTGCAATATCCTGAAAGTGTGAGGAAAGTTTTCCACTGACTACAGTAAACCTGAGATGTAACTCTTTGGCAGCTAGAGAACAATTGCTCTGTTATGAAAACATAATACAGTACTTACATTTAAAATGTGGAAGCCCTGTGCATAAGCACAAGTTGCTTCTGCAAACAAGGAGAATATGTTATGAAATTCCTAGTGTATGAGGTATTGTCCAGAATATTTGGCAACATATTTATTTCCAAATGGTGACATTAACCAATTTGGGAACCACTCTGTTTACAAGTCTGGTATGTGGTGGCTTTAAATCTATCTGTGGTTTATGCCTGTTTTGAGATGGCTCTAAATCTTTTGTTTTTAAACCAACTTAATTGAATTCTTTTCCGAATAATGTTATTTTGTCTCAAGAATATCTTAATTTGGTTAAATGCAAACCTATACCTAATCAAGAAAACTCCTAGCTGCTTTAAACTTTAAAAAACACTCTTAAAAGGACTCTAAAGTATTTTCATGTGGACTAATTAATGTAAAATCAGTTAAATTAAGACAACTCTCAATAGCAAATTGATTTTTATCCCTATATAATGCTAAATAGATATTTGTTCTAAAACTCTGTTTGTTTGTAGTTCTAATTCTCAATTAGGTTATTTATTAGCTCACTCTTTGAGAGGACTTTGAAGCATGTGGTAACAACAAAGATTTTCTATTAGCAAAAAGTAATTTCTATAAAATCCAAAAAGGTTGTTTGTTTTTTTTTTAAATCTTTAACTGTATTCAACACTTGATGAGTCTTGTTGTGTGCTGGATATTTATCATCATCAAAGTATTCTTCAAATTCTTCAAATTTTATTATGAACCTGATCTTTGATTGTCCTAAAATGGCCTCTGGGTTTTGCTGTCTGTATTAGCAAAAAAACCCAAACAAACAAACAAAAAAGCCCCAAAACAAAATTATTTCTTCTTGGGCAATTTTTATGATCAAACCAGGATATTCACAGATATGAAGACACAATTCTGCCACTATTGATACAATTGAAGTGTGACATTTCTTAAAAACAAATCACTGTTATATACAAACCAGAAAAGAACCAGAAATTATTAATTTTAAATGCTTGAAGGTGTCCCAATTACTACAAAATCACTTGAGAGTTGTCCAGAGCTTTGGGCTTGCAAACTCTCTCCTTAGACTACGTAAGCTAACTTGCTATCAAACATTTAGGGAAATCAGTGTTGGATTGCATCCTATTGATCTCACTTGCAGATAGATCAGAAGAGGATCAAAGAAAAAGGAAACCTGTGACTAAGCAAACACCTTGCTTCTAGCTAAGAAAATAATGAAATATCTAAATTCAGAAAAGAAATAGAAATACCAAAACCATTTTCAGGAGAATGTAATTTTATATCCAGATAATCTAGTTTACATTCAGAGTCACCTTAGCATTTTTCTGCTGACTTTATAAAACCTTACAACTTAGTCCTGGAAGTTCTTTTAGAGACTGGAGTAAAATATGTTACGTTTGGAAACACAATACTTGCACAGGCAGTACATCAGAATCTCACAAAAGAAATCTGAACAAGTTAAAATGAACTGCTATGGTTTCCTCTGTTGCTTCGTGGAGAGGATGGTCACAGTAGGAAGCTATGCTATAGGAGATGAAAGTGCTCAGGTTTTAAGTACGCAACAGATGACACAGCACCTGATTTGAAACTTCTATTGTTTAGAAGTGTTGTTTCCCATCTGTGTTGTATGCCATTTCTCTATCTACTTCTAGATTCAGTGAAACCTTAGAAACAAAGCATTTTTGTTCATATACAAATAAATATATAAGAGTAAAGGAAAATACCAACCTGAAGTAATTATGCAGGTATTTGATGTTCTGATTTGAACCAGAAATGTGAGAAAAAAAATTAATATGCTTATTGGAGTTTATTCTCCTGCAGTTTGACATCAAATCCATGATTGTCTTGAAGTGTCTGACCAGACAAAGAGAAGCAAATCATTAGAAATAGAATCCACAGACAAACTTGTGACTGACTCGGCAACAAAACACTAGGGTTTTTTATTTTTTGAATAGCAAAGGACATTTTGAGGATCTGTTCCATGTAACATTAAGATGTGACATTTTGTATTGCTGTGTTGTTAAATTGTGTATTTTCTTTCCTGTGTTTTATCAGTATAGCATGCTTGATATTCTAAGAAAGCGCTCATTTAGGCATTACCTAGAATGGTATTCAGCAAAGGTTCTTGCTTCAAGAAATAATTAGTACACGAATTGCCAGATACTTAGCTTAACATGGTACCATCAGCTATGCTCTCTTGAATTCAGCAGATAAATTACTACAACTTTAACTATAGTTCTGCATTTAATTCTTTCAAACTGAAAATTAACTACTCACAAAACATATATCCGTAATGTGCGATCTGTCAGAAAGGTCAGGGCCAGATCTAAAGAGGCAAATTTGTATTCTCAGCCCAGCCCAGCATGGTGGGTAATGGTTTCATGGGCCAAAAGCAAAGTTCATGCATCTCTATGGAGGACTGAGCCAGCTGAGGACCACGTGGACGACCAAGCTGCATTATTCGCCTTGATAGGAATAAACCAATACTTTACACTTTGCTTCATGGTTTCTTGAGGAAAATGACACCTTGTTGATAGGAAAATTGACAAGATCTTAATTGAAAAACAAATTTTTACAGACAGAAATTAACAGTAGTTTTCTTTCTAAAAACTTGTTTTGGTTTAGTTCAAAATATTTTGCAGTCTAACATAAAGTAATTATTGCAGCGGGAAGAGCTATGGAGCAACCACCCACTACTAATTGTCTATGGAGATGACAATTCCAAAGGTTAATTCCTTCTAGTTATCATAGGAGTGGTCAGAAGTGAAGTGCAAGTCCAACATACCTGAGTACAAATCTTGGGTTTTACTTAACTGGTAAAATACCAATTGCAGGCAGGTTGGAAATGGGAGAGTGTGTGTGGGGTACTGTCTAAAATTCTCTGACTATTTAAGACAGATATCTGTATGTAATATTGACAATGACAAGTCATCCTGAAGTTACATTTCTTTCATTCATTATTTTTGTAGGTTTACTGTTTATTTATTCTTTACTCAGAAATGTGATATTTGTCAAGATTTAGCAACGCATCAAAAGCAAGATACAGTATTAATAAGTATATGGAAAACACACAGTCAACACATAATGAACTCGGGGTTTATTGGTATCTTGACTAAAAATATGGTTTTAAATCATCTGTTAAACCAACTCAGAGTAACAAAATAAGCATTCATAATTCAGCTTTAACCATGTTTTATATGGATGTAGTTCAATTGAGTAAACACTCAAAGACATCATTGCAATGACAAAAGGAATAAAAAAATCATATTTATGCGTCACTCATTAGTTCTCATAGCATCAAGAGAATCTCCATTTTCTCAGTAGTTAGAGGCAGGAATTTCCAATTTTCAGCATACTGGGTAGCTAGAAAGAGGTTCTGATTGAAATATGCTGTTTTCTGGCCATGCCTTCTCACTGTGGATACTTGTGCTGGTACCAGCCAGGACAGGATTAATTTTTACCATAACCAGCAGGGTCAGCTATTCTATACCACCTCGTTATTCTACTTTCCCGTCAGGGAAGTGTGGCGTCGGTTTGCATGTTATTTGGCTCCACGTGGTAAGGAATTGTGTGTGAATCTTTTGGCTTTCTCTTGTACAGCCTGTTATTAGTGTTGTTGCTGTTACTGCTCGTTGTCTTATTTCATTGCTGTTTCTGGTAAATTGTTCCTATCTCAGAATGTGATCTTTACCTTTTGTGCCTTCCAATTCTCCTCTCCAGCCACCTGCAGAGGAAGGAGGAGGGAGGAGTGAGCAAGCGATGTGCAGTTTAAAGTGTCGCAGTGGGAACACTAAATTGGGGAATACCATTTCTAAACCATGGCAGCCTTATTTGGTGCCCAATTCAGGGCATAAAGGTTTGAGTAACAACATATATGCCCAGAGTGGGCTGGAAAGAAATCTGATCTAAGTATTTTTTATATTAGTTCCAGAGCCATTGAACACAATGTTACTTGGTCCACTCACACGGTTGTGGTACATAACTCTGTCTATGTTTCCATATATGCACTATATGCCTATTCTAGTGGTCTTTTTTAGAACAGGGAGAGGATGTTGATGTACTGTGGGATACCAGTTTATGACATGATAACATCAAGGGCAATGTGGGTCATTTGGGATGTGTGTTCAGGGTTGTTCTCCTACCCTTACGCTGAGAGTACTTTTAGGAGTCCATTAATAATTGTGCCCAGCATGTGAGAAGAACAGGGGAGGATGTCTTCCCCAGCTTTTCATCCCTCTTTCCTTCCTCAGGCCTGTTACAACATTTTTTGAGAATTTTGAATTTCCCTTGGATGTTAAAGAAAGCGGGGTCTTGTTGCTAGGTCTGCTATGTCTCCTTGTTAGGGTCTACATCATGTTTAGAGTCAGGATGGAGATTTCTAAGAAGGTCATTCAGAGATCTACCTGAAGGGTGAATAGTCATGAGTGGCATGGAACGTGGGAAGACATGGACAGTATTTGGAGGACTTGTCTCCTCCAGTGTTTGCAGGTTCATCCCAGAATAACTACAAGAATCTGTTAGAGTGGTAAAATATATAAAAGAAAAATGCTACGGCAGCTCCAGAGAGGTGAGAAGTTATGCAATATGCTGAGCCCTGGCAATTATTTATTGGACACTACTCATCACTAGACCACCCTCAGGGAGAGGAGAAGGAAGGCAGACCAACAGTCACCGTGGATGCTCAAACTGCAGCTGAACCAGAGGAACAACCTCTGTCAGTGACAGTTACCTCCGTACAGAAGAAATCCAAGACAAAATAAGTTCACTTAGTGAGGGATCAAGATGAAGCAGGGCCCTCAGAAAAGGAGGAAGAGGCAGGACCAGAGGTAATTACCCAGTCCCCATTTCCAGGTGAGCTGCAAGATATGTGAAAAGATTTCAGACACCAGTCGGGTGAACCGTTGGTGACTTGACTGCTCTGATGCTGGAATATTGCAGCCCATGATATGAAACTAGATGATAGTGAAGCCAAGCAACTGGGATCCCTGTCCTGGTATGTGGGCATTGACAAGGGGATTAGGAAGAGGACAGAAACTCTCAGCCTCTAGAAGCAACTCCTGCCAAGCATGAGGGAAAGTTATTCTCTCAAGAATGATCTAGCAGTGTGCCCAAGGTGGAATGTCATGGAGAAAGGACTCAAATAACAAGCAGTCCCCTGTAGATCCAGGTGAGGTCTAGTGTACACAATCTGTATGGTGGAAATTTGTATGGAGCGCTCCCTCATTGTTAACCAACTCACTGACATTGATGTCAATAAAAGAAGGAGAACAAACAGTGCTTCAGGTGACTACCTGACTCTGGCACTGTGAAGATCATCTTTTTCCCTCCCTACCAACCTGCATCTTGGCTGTGAAAAGACTGTCCATGACTATGGACAGACTTGAAAAACTTGAGCAAGTTAGAGAGGAAATGTCCTATTCCCTGCCAGTATGGCCCAGAGTCTCTCCTATTGGTAGAAAGCGCCCCTTGCTCAATAGAGAGGGTACACACCATGAGGTTTGTACACACCACACACCTATGGTTTTACTGCATGACCAAGGAGATGACGGGGAAGCGGGATGGAAAACCCACATCTGCCCTAGTAGCATGGGTTTGTGAGTTGAAAGGAAGGACAACTACAGCAAGAAATTCTTCAAGGATAAATGTCCACTGCTCTGGTTTTCAGTGGGCAAGTCCTCAGACAGAATAGAAGGACTGATCTTACTTCCGATCCGCTTGAAAGGACCTCCAGTTCATATTTACAAGAAGTGAGCAATGAGTATGATGACCAGGACTAAAGGGGCCCTTCCTCCCGTCAGGTGGGGGAAAGGGACAATCAAATCTACTGGTCTGTGTGGATCCGACAGCCTGGCACATCACACTCACAGGGGTATAAGGTTTTAGCTGACACAGGTGCACAAAACCCCTGATGCCATCAAGATATGTAGGGGCAGAATCCATCTCAATTTCTGTAGTGACAGGGGGATCCCAACAGCTGATTGTACTGGAAGCTGAAGTGAGCCTGACTGGGAATGAATGGCAAAAACACCCCCTTGTGACTGGCCCAGAGGCCCCTGTGCAATCTTGGCACAGATTAACTCAGGAGAAGGTATTTCAAGGTTCAGAAAAAGTATCATTGGACTTTTGGAATAGCTGCTGTGGAGACAGAGGAAATTAGACAGCTGAATATCTTGCCTGGTCTTTCAGAGGACCCTTCTGTTGTGGGACTGCTGAGAGTTGAAGAACAATTGCTACCACAGCAGCACACCATCAAAAACACCATACCAATTGGGACTCTGTGACCCCCATGCAGGAGATGATTCATGAACTGGAGAGCCAGGGAATGGTCAGCAAGACTTGCTCACCCTTTAATAGTCCCATATGGCCAGTGCATAAGTCCAGAGTGGAGACTGACAGTAGACTATCGTGGCCTGAATGAAGTCACACCACCACTCAGTGCTGCTATGCCAGACATGGTGGAACTGAAGTATGAACTGGAGTCTAAGACAGCAAAATGATGCCACCATTGACATTGCTAATACATTTTTCTCCATTACTTTAACATCAAGAACACAGGTCACAGTTTGCTTTCACCTGGAGAGGTGTCCAGTACACCTGGAAACAACTGCCCCAGGGGTGGTAACACAGTCCCACTACTTGCCATGGACTGACCCAGACTGCACTGGAAAAGTTAAAGCTCCAGAATGCTTACAATACATTGATGACATCATCATGTGGGGCAACACAGCAGAGGAAGTTTTTGAGAACGGGCAGAAGATAATTCAGATCCTCCTGAAGGCCGGTTTTGCCATGTAGCAAACTAAGGTCAAGGGACCTGCACAGAAAATTCAGTTTTTAGGAGTACAATCTACACAGAGAAGTGGGATATAGACCATATAAGTCCACATAACTGTTTTGTTTTTGTATATACAGAAATATACACACATGTGAAGAAAACACGCAGCAGACATACTGTTAAATATTTTTTTCACTGCTTGCTCTAGGTAAAATTGTTCCATCTCTACTGTATTGTTTATTTCTTATGTAAGGATTGACTCTACAAACAGGGAACATTAATATTTTTTAACACATAGATTATGATATCAATTACTCTAGTGAGGACTAATGAGTTAGTTCCTCTGCATTTGCTTCAGTTTGACTGGAATCAAAATTATACTCAGAGTGCCATAATCAATTTGTATTAAAATAGTGTATGCAAATGACTATAATGAGCATTGGAAAATCAGCAGACAGGATTGGGGTTTAGTCAACAAAGTCTATAGGCTATTTAAAGTACTATTTCGGTCTACAAATAGAAGATCCTATGGAACAAAACTTCTCTACAGGTAATGTCATAATATCTCCCAATTTCTCATATTTATGAATTTACAGTTTTGCCCATTTCTTAGCCACAGCCATATAGGAAGGGGTTGGTGTGTGAGAAGAGTTAAGGCCTATATTACCTCAGAGTGCAACTGGACCTTACTGATACAAAACTGCAGAGGACCTAAGCTGAAAGTAAGTGAAACTTTGTTTCGGTCTTTTGGTATCAAAAGAGAGCTGTTTTCCTGCATGCATTCAGTAATACACAGTTGGCTAATGTATAGATATTATCAGTTCAAATAATTCTATAATTTGAAAATAAATGTAAAGAAGCCAATTCAGATATCTTTAGGACTGAAAGCCTGGCTCTTAAAAGCTGACATAACAGAGAATGTAAGATGTTAGTGTAGCCATGGTAAGTATTTTAACATTACCAAACTGTCTTAAAGAAAAGACTGTACAGTCTAGGCCCTTAAGGCATAAGGAGCTGGGATCAGAGTCATATGGAAGAGCCTGAGGACGGGAACGTGGTATGGTACATTGTGTTTGCTTAACTGTGAATGTCTAAAGAATCTTTTTTTCTAGAATTAAGCATGAGAAGAGTCAATCAAGGCTGTTTTGAACTCCAGTTGTGCTCAGGATCCCTCTCCTTTTCTGGCTTAGTTTTTGCTTATTTTCTGCAGAGTTCCTTACAATATTTACTAGGGTCTTTTTGTTTATTTGTTTGTTTTATTTGTTTGTTTCTTGTTTTGTTTTGTTTGTTTGGACTTTTTGCCTTTTAATCATGTTCAAAGACTTAACAACTCTCCCAAGTCTCTCTTTGTTAATTGGGAAACCTCTTAGTCAATTGAACTTATACATGCTCAAGCTCAGCTTTTCACTCAGCATTTTTCCGCTATCACCAAACAAGTGTGTCCACACATGTAGCCTGCACGGATGTAGCTGTCACTCCTAGAAGATTTCCTCAGGTAGTGGGAATTATTTGTCCTCAGCATGAACTGAGACTTTTCCACTACAATAGGGTGAAAATTTTATCACTTGTAAGGAAAAAAAAACATCATGAGGATTATGAAACGCTGGAACAACCTTCCAGAGACAGTGTGAAATATCAGCCCTTTGGGATAATCAGAAGCTGACTGGACAAGACCCTGAAAAATCTGCTCTTCAGCTCTTCTGCTCTGAGCAGGAGACTGGACTAGAAACTTCCAAAGCTTCCTTCCAATCTACGTAATGCCATCATACTGAGGCTATAAATGACAGCCGAGCAAATCAGAAAAAAACACCTCTAGCAAGACCAGCATAGTAGTATAAATGCACTCCAGGCTAAAAATGGAAGAAACAGGGGTTTTTTTATATTGGCTCAGGCTCTTCTTGAATAAGGAGCATCCTGTATAACTGAGGCAAAGTAATCCAGAGGAGCCATACCCCACTGTGAGGGCGTTACTGTATTGGCAGTCTGCATGGTTCTCCACTTTCCAAATCCTATATGGGAAACAGCTATGAATGGATTTTCCTACTGGCTGGTGATTCTTGCTTTTGTTATGGCCTCACAATGCCATGACAGCCAAAGCAGTTTAGAAGAATCCTCACTATATATTCAATTCAATCAGGGGCCAGAACAGTACATATATGGTTTATGATCCCATAATCTTTTAATTCCTGCCCTTCATCTCTGCCAGTCTTCTGTGTGTGCTGATAGGTGACAACCAAGGGTTAGACAATTACTATATTTAGCACTAAATATAGTGCCTGTCAAAGAGAAGGGACCAGTGCTGTGACACTGCAATTGAAAACCCTCATCTCAGGTCAGTCAGTGTCCCTCAAGAAAATCGCCATAACATTCAGCATTTTTGGATCCAGTGACACAATCCAACAGAACAGCAATGTTATCTGGAAATAGGCAGGGCAAATGTTAGCATGGGGATTTTTTAGACAACGAAACTGCAAATTTTGTTGTATGTGGGGAAGCAACAGCATATCCACCTTGCCTGTTTGTGCTGGGTTTGGCTGTGGTAGTGTTAACTTCCTTAGCAGTGGCTAGTATGTTTTAGATTTGTGATGAACACAATCTTGATAATATAGTGATGTTTTTGTTATTACTGGGCAGTATTTACATAGAGCCAAGGCCTGTTCTTCTTTTTGAACTTCCACTCTGGCAAGAAATTTGGGAGTGCATGGAATGTTAGGAAGAGACACAGCCAGGAGAGGTGACCAAACTGACAAAAGGGATAATCCGTACCCATTCTGTATGACATCATGCTTAGTACATAAAGTGGGGGGAAGAAGGAGAAAGAGGGAGAAGTTTGGACTTGTCTTCCCAAGTCACCATCACGTATGATGGGGTCCTGCTCTCCTGGAGACAGCTGAATGTCTGCTTGCCCATGGGAAGCAGTGAATTAATTCCCTGTTTTGTTTTGCTTGTGTCCATACCTTTTGTTTACCCTATTAAACTCTCTTTATCTCAACCCGTGAGTTTTCTGGCTTTTACCCTTCCGATTCTCTACCCAGTCCTGCTGGTGGGAGAGTGAGCGAGTGGCTGTGTGAGGCTTGGCTGCTGGCTAGGGTTACACCACTACACTATTGCTACATCTCTCTGAAATAAAAGTCCTACTGAATGTAAAGCAGAGCTGAGGTTTATAGAGTAACTGTGTTGTGGAAGTATTCACTTGCTACATGTAAATCTTATGTCTTATGGCTGGCTGAGAATACCTATTATCAAAGCACAGAAAAGCCTTTTCATCTTATTCTTATAAATATTTGCACCTAATCAGAAAAGAATGAATATTGTGCATAAGGAGCAGGAAATTTGATTAATAAAATTATAAGAAATGATCATATAAATCTAAATTATGATTGGTTAGAATTTGGAACATTAGTCAAGCAGAGAAAAAGGCTAAATTCACTGAGTAGTTTTTTGCTTTGCATGATTTACTCTTCTGTGCCATTTGTCATCTGTTTTGGAATAGGACTATGTACAATTTTTGAAGAGAAAATACAAATACATGATTACATTGACAAGATGTAGCTGTGTCCTATCCACCATATGCATATTATTTATAAGCTACAGGAGGAGAGTTCATTCAATATGGTTGTGACTGAGAGGTTTTTTTACCTAAAACCTCTGATTTTTATATGTCACATATAAGTTTTATACAGTAGGTATTTCAATTTTTGATTTTTTAAAGTAATAACTCTGACAGACTAAGGGTTTTTAATGACTTAATTACACTACCCATAACCTAATAAAACCATGTCAATAATTTAAGTATTTTATAATTTTCTACCATTTAGTTTATATATATTTTTTTTTTTAATATAAGCATCTCTGGTTCAGGGTAAATCCTTCTTAACTGGGATCCTGTATTACATGCCTGTTTAAGTAAATATATGTGTGATTTTTCACATTATATTTCTACACTTTCTAATGAAATTAATATTCCTGTGAAACTTGGGAATTCTTTAATGCTGTTGTTCTTTATTAAAGAAGCCTTCTGTGTGCAAGCCATATAGAGGGGAGACAGACCAGTAAAACGCTTTTTGGCATTTTGCACATCAGCAGTTAGCTAGTGTCAATTTGATTCTTTCCTCCACATGTTGAAACAGCTCAGAGCATTAAAGTCATTCTCCAGTGATTGGGACAAAAGTAGGTTAGTAGAGTGGGTTGCTAGGAAACCGGTGTCAGCGTCATCTATGACCTTGCAGAGCATAAAGAGACTGTATAGATTTATTGAGCTCTGTGGCACATTGTCTAAGTCCTCTGCTTGGCTGTCTTACTCTATTTCCATCTGCCATCGTGCTGTTGTGCTCCCTCGCACATGGACACATGCCCTCCTCCCTGAAAGCAGCCATATACAAGGAGATGCACCTCTGCTTCTTGAGAGTTCCTAAAACAACACTGTTATTATTCTGCTGCATTAAGCTACAGCATAGTCTCTTAGCTAACTAGACACAAAGAAAGCAGCATAAGCGAAGCCACATCCTTTTAACAACCAGCTTCTTCATACTGTGGTTATAAGAAATATCAGTTGTGCTGGAAATAGCATAATGAAAAATGTATAAACACCACAAAGTAATTTTGCTGTCACATTCAAAATATTTTTTCAAAATTGTATCCACAGTTTTCACAGCTGAGGTGACAAGGTTAAACAGTTACATACTGTAGAGAGCTCTGGCACTCCTGTCATCTTCCTGACTGCTCTTTTAGGAAGAGCTGAAAGTAGCAGGTAGGAAAGGAAACAAACGAAAATGTGATACTCATAGAAAGAAAACATTAAAACAAAAAATCGTTTAGATGTGAAAAATCTTCTCTTCCTCTGAGGGAGCTTTAGGTGTTTACTGTTTGAATGTTAATGATTGCACTGTAGAATTAGAAACAATATTCAGTGAGGGCCATGAAATCCCAGTCAGTTTATGTCAGCATTTTACTTGAGAGAAGAGGGCCACGTGTAAAAATTTCAATTTAAAAGTACTGTGTTGGGTACCTGGACAGATGTATGGTCATTTCCACAGCTTATAATGCATATATGCTAGTTTGTTATAGACAAATACATGTAATAGCAAAGATTATTTTTTGGAAGGAAAGGACCACTTTTCCTACGCAACCAAATTATCCATATTGCTTTCCTTTACCCTGTTAGGTCCCAAATGAATGCTAGAGCAGGTCACTTTGTGGATAGCAATAAACTCTGGTTGTATGACAGCAGCTGGAAAGGCCTTCTTGGAGGTAAATTCTTGCTTCTTGCATTTAAACCCTGGAACCCCTTTGTAGAGCATCTCAACTGACTGCTTCTGCCTTAGAGGTTCTCAGGTACCATGGTGAGTATTGGAGCAACATAATGCTAAATACTGTGTGACTCAGTGCTGACAATGGATAAGGTTCCTCAATCAGTCCCAGCAAAAAGTAAGAAATGCACTAGTTGTTCATTTTTTATTACTCCCTATCACGTCATATAACATAAAAATGGCAGAAATGATAACGAATTAGGCCATCCTATTCCTTCTATAAGTAGCTTTTGAATCATTATGTGTGATAGGCCACAGAACTGAGGTACACAAAGTGCTCTGTTGCCCAACATGACCTATTAGCAGAATTCAGGGTGTACTGTGCAATCCAGGCACCTTGTACTCATGTTGATCCTTGTATCCATCGTAACCTGTGTCACCGCAGTTTAAAAAGTTCAAAACATATAATGCTTTCCACAGGCCTTCCTGTGGACTATGGATGGATTCTCCCTTTTTTTGTTTTTGTAACATTTCTTTTAATGTGCGGTGTGCTCTCTCAACAATAGCTTGTCCTGTGGGTGAGTGTGGGATGCCTGTAATGTGAGTTACACCCCAATCTTTAAGAAATGTTATAGCTTTCAATGAGCAGTAAGCAGGACCATTATCTGTTTTTATAGTTTTTGGGACTCACAAAACTGTGAAACAGTTAAGCCAATGTCTAATGACATCTCTTGCTCTCTCCCCTGTATGTGCAGTGGTATTAATATACTTAGAGTGGGTGCCTATGGTGACATGTAGGTACTTAATTGACCGAACTCAGCTGTATGAGTGACATCGGTCTGCCATACCTCATTAGCTATTATGCCCTGGGGATTAACCCCTTCCTTAGATGGCATTGGGGCAAATTTTTGGCAGCCAGGACATGACATGATGATGTCTCTGGCCCAGTTTATGGTAAGTTGGAATTGTCTCCTTAAAGAGCGTGTATTTTGTTGTATGAAAAAGAGGTGAGAGAGTTTGGCCTGCTCGAAAGTTTTGGGAACAGCAGCTATCATAGTGGCGGAATCTGGTCTTTGATTGCCTTCCGCTGTGGGTCCTGGAAACTCTGTGTGAGAACGAACATGCAATATATAAAAGTTGGACTTTCTATGATTGATAAGAAACTGTAGAGTGCATAATTCTGCAAATAAGAATTCATTAGAGAAACCTCAAAGGAAAGAGGCTTCGAGACGTGAGACTAATCCTGCAGCAGAGTATGAATTGGTAACAATGTTCAATGGCTCTTTACAGAATAATTCAAAGGCCATGCGAGTAGTAGCAAATTCTAATAATTGTACAGAGCCTTTGTTGATGGTCTATACTTGACTATTCCAGTGGCCTGTGACAGGATCTATCCATGTCACTGCAGCTTTTTTTGATCGTCCAGATGTGTCAGTAAAGACAGTTATGCCTACTACTGGTTGTGATTGGCAGTGGCATGTGGCCATTAAAGGTAAATTCCCAATTTCTTCCCATAGTCGGTGTTTAGGAAAATGAATAGACAGGTCACCTACATAATCTACCAGTGCAGCCTGGAATTCAGCATCCTCCACAAGAAGCCAGTCCAAGTCGTCTTTTGTCGCTTGGATGTAGATTACTTCCAGGTCCCATCCATCCATCTCCTGCAATCACTCCCAACCTTTAATAACAAGCTTGGCAAACATGTAATTAATAGTCCAGACAGTTTTAGGGGGAGAGTGGGGCAGAAACAGCCATTCCAGGGTTCTCAAGGGATTGGACTCAGTCTGGTCCCATTGAAAAAGAACTGCAAAGGGTTGAAATTTGCTAGATATGAGAGCCAGGAGAGTATGCAGGTCAAGACGTTGTCACCTGCTCTGTATATTTTCAATGGTCTGCAAACATACATTTAAAGACGTTTTTGCTTCTCTTGTTAAAGACTGAGTAGAAGTTAAAGTAGGATCACCTTTTAGGAGCTCAAACAGGGGATACAGTTCCTCCATGATGATGCCCAGAATTGGCTGAAGCCAGTTAATGTGTCCAAGCAACCGCTGTAAGTCATTTAATGTCATAGTGTCCGTTACCTTAGGAGTCAAAGGCTGATCTCTTGTTGTGTTATCTTCCATCCGAGGTAGGTTCGTGGTTGAGTGCACTGGATCCTCTCTGGAGTGATCTGTAGCCCTGCTTCTCGATTAGAGCACTTATTATCAACTATAACTCTGTCACTTGGGAGGCAGCCACTAATAATATTGCCCATATAGTGATATATGACAGCAGAGGGGTGAAGTTTCTGAAGAGGTTGTATTGCGTTAGCCACCACTGTTTGGTAAATGACTGGACTGTTGCACATTCCTTGAGGTAATACAACCCAGTGATATCTCTGCACAGGCTCTGAGTGATTTAAAGTAGGAATGGAGAAGGCGAAGTGAGGGGCATCATCAGGATGCAGAAAGATAGTGAAGAAACAGTCCTTCAGGGCCACCCAGCAGGAAGCACGGCAGGTGACGGAAGCCCTGAGAATTGCATGTGTTCCTTCCCCTGCCAGATGGGCATAAGTCATCCCCGCTTGCGAATTGCTCTAGTCATCAGCATAAGCCGTGCAGCTTTCCTGAAAATCTGTAAGCCAGACACTGTACTGTGTAGTTGTCAACACCGTTTTTAACAGAGCCTTCCAGTCATGAGGCATGAACACATACATGCTATTTAATGTCTCTAAAGAGGAAAACGTGGGGCAATGAAACACCACTCTCTTTAACTATTTGCCTCCGTTCCTTAATAACCTCATAGGATAGGCTTTGGAACTCAGGGGGTTGTCAAGGGCCATAAATGACAGGGCATGCATTTACCACCTTCCAATTGCCCACACGTAATGCTTCTTCCCAGCACCTTTCCCACATGCTGATGGAAGCATACCGCAAAACCATGTATCGTCACTGGGAAGGGACATGACTGATTCCCTCCCTATGTCCTCCATAAACTCACTGCCTACCGGATCATCATACTCTTCATATACCTCCTCAGGCAGGGACGCATGAGAACATGTCAGTGGGGGCAGAAGAGGAGCCTCCACTTCTGCCCCATGGCAGAGAAACATGGCTGCCCCTTGGCCGCCTAGCAACCGCCACGAACTGGTGGTTCTGCAATGGCTGTGTGGCAGGGGCGAACTCGTGGCTCCTCAGCAGCCTCACTGCAGGAGCATAATGGCTGCCCCTCCATAACAGCTGTGCAGCATGACTGAGCTAATGATTCCTCAAAAACTCCACGCCAGTGAAAAAGCCAGGCGGCATGCCGTTCCCCTCCTGCTGTTGAAGGTGGTGCCAGGTTGGGCGGTACGCCATCTTCTTCCTGTCCTCCCTCCTCCCTTGGTCCCAAGGGCCCTCTCGCACCTCCACATTTGCACCCCATCTCTGGGGGAACCCTAGGGAAAGCAGGGACAGCAGGAGGAACAGGGGGAATGGGACCCGTCGCCACAGCAGAAGTGAGTCTCCTTCATGCTGTTTTCAAAGCATCCATTATTTCCTCCCCTGTGGGTAGGTTTCTAAATGCCTCTAAGTTTCCAAAAATTGCTTTCTCATAAAGTCTCTTGCTGATTCTTTGCCAAGCAGTCATTTGAAGTGTTCCGGCCAGCGGAAATCCTGGTACAGTCACGGCATCCGTTTTAAAAGTGCCACCAGCTTGGCTTCCGTAATTTCTTTTTTTCTGTCTTTTTAACAACTGGCGTAAGGCTTCAGCATTCTGTTTCATCTCTTGGGAATTACCTCCCCCCATCCCTAGCTGCTCACCTCCGGATCCCTGAGTGCTGAATTTTCTTCTTTTTTCGATGTCTTTATAATCCTGATTCCTATGGTCCTATAATTCTGAGGGTGATGGGTGTGCTCACTGTCCTTGAGAAGCTCCTACTTTCCTTTGAGTTCAACCAGTGGCTGTCACCGGTTAGATGTCCTAACGGCTCTCTGCCCTGATTCTCGACATCTCTCCTGAAGTCCCTGTTCCAGAGGCACCATTGGTGACAGTGATGCATGGACCCACCAGATTGAGTGCAAGCTGGCAAATCCTTTATTAACGGTCAAGCCCATGTTTTTATACCCCTCAATTACATAAGAGGTTACATACCATAGAACACGTGGTACTCTCCACTGGTCACTCTCAAGCCCGTCCAGTGGGCATGTGCAGTCGAGCACTCTCTTCGGGCTCCTGCTGCAGAGACTATATTTCCCATCCTTCCTTGCGGCAATTTTCCTGTAAAGAGTTAACCCTTTCCCCACATTAAGAGACTGAGGATTTGTCACTACTCACTCCACATTTGATTCAGAAACTATGCTTCTTGAAATGCCAAACTTTCCTTAAAGGTCATTCCTGTAGATGTACTCAGACATAGGCCGATGTCAAGCAGCCCTTAATTTGGCACACAACCTAACTGTCATGGACATAGTCAGGATCTCCATTTCTGCTGGTTCTCATGTCTGTCAGGTGATTTAACAAAGACTACCCTAACTACTTCATACATTCTACACTATTTATGTCATTGGACTAATATGGATCCTCAGGTGTACAATGACATAGTAGTTCAATTTTTTTTCTGGTATTTTTGATGATCCATATTGGACTTTTTCTGCAGGTGACAGAATAACCATACAGTTCCCCTCAGTTTATAAGCAGATAAACAGTGACAGAGCCATTTAAAGCCTCTCAGCAGGATAGAAAAAAGTATGTTTTGAGACCTTCAAGCTCCAGTTGGGAGAAAGAAGAGATGTAGAAGGAAAATGCATAGCCTTAAGAGAGACCTGAATGAAGGGAAACTGCTCATATCCCAACCTGCAACCAGTTCAGCTTTCCAGGGCTCTGACACAGGCCAAAGCATGAGTGGCCACCTTTGCAGCTTTGTGTGCTACACATCTGGCTGAAAACTTTGTGACTTAAGTGATGGGGTTTCATTAGGAGTATAACCACAACAGGGTCCTCTAATGTCACTTGAAAATAAGGTAGTATAGTTTTCAATGAACGGAGAGACTATGCCTGTCTAATCTAATTAGATTAGGAAAGGAAAAGTTTATAAAAAATTAAAGAAAAAATACCTAAGTATAAATCTACACCACTGCCAAACTTTTATTTTCCCACAGTTTTAGTTTCCCTATCTACTTTAAAAGAAAAAAATTATCTTTAAAGTGAATACTGATTCAGAGAAAGGATTTCCTCACCACAGTAGTATTGCCTCTATGCAAAGCAAGAGATTAGATTGTCCTGAGAGTTAGACAGCACATAGTCTGAAGTTGTATATAATTAGTGTCTGAAAAGCAAAGTTGTGTTACTGCTGGTCTTATTCAGAGCAATAAAATCTGGTGTACTCTTGACTGTCTTTTAAAACAACAATTAAAACACTAATGAGCAATTTCCCTTTTGTCTCGTTTGGATTAAAGTTAATCTGAGGTTGCCTCTATATTAATAAGTTAAGAAAGTGCCCAGAAATACCATTATCTATACTTAACTCCCAGAATAGTCAGTACCATGCTTTGACTTCTGCCCACAAGTACTCCCTGCTGCCACTGGATGTTGCTCTCAATTTAGAGCACTGCAAGGAACATTACCATTAAGGAGTATGCATACAATTACAGTGTTTTAGAGGCTACAGTGGCATAGAACTTCATGTCCCATGCTAGATGGGTATCAAGGA
The DNA here is from genome assembly GCF_003984885.1 of Neopelma chrysocephalum. Lineage (NCBI taxonomy): Eukaryota > Metazoa > Chordata > Aves > Passeriformes > Pipridae > Neopelma > Neopelma chrysocephalum. The sequence goes on from NW_020925302.1 coordinate 175,267, forward strand.
TGCCACAGAAAACAAATAGGACAAATTACAGATCTGGGTCCTGTTGTGAGCTTTGACCTTACTGGGACTGTGGAGGTGTTGTGGGATGGTTCATATTTCTGGGGTACTTCAGTGGAATGACACAAGATTTTTAGGACAGACAAGGTGGGAAGATGAAGAATTAGTTGCCCTTTATGGGAAAGAACAGTTTTCTAGAGTTCTGTCTAGGTATGGATGATGAGACAACTGGCACTTTATGGGTAAGGATTAAAAAGCAGACCAGCATGGGTAACATATATGGTAGTGAGTATCTGTTGTAGGCCACTTAACCAGGAAGAAGTAGTGGGTAAGGGCTACCATGGTTAGCTTAAAGTAGCTTCACATTCACAGGACCTGATCTGTAAGGGGAAATTCAACCTCCCTGATATCTGCTGTAAGAACAACATAGCAGGCCATAAACAATCCAGGAGTTTCCTGATGACAAATTCCTGATCAGTGCTCTACTGGACTTTGTTGGAGGCTTGTTTGAGATGCAAATGTCAGAGGTAGTCTTGCAATGACTATAAGATAGCGGAATTCATATTTATGAAAGGAGAGAACAGGGTGTGTTGTTCTGTTGGAGGGGAGGAAAATTCTGCAGAGGAATGTGGACAGGCTGGATCAGGGGGATGAGGTCAATTGTATGAGAGTCAACAAAGGGAAGTGCTGGGTCCTGCCCTGGGGTCACAACAACCCCATGAAGCACTACAGGTTTGGGGATTACTGTCTGGAAAGCTGCTGGGTGGTAAACACCAGGGAATGCTGGTCAAAAGCATCCTTATCTTGAATCAGCAATAATGTGGCCAGTAGGACCAGGACAGTAATTTTCCCCCTGTGCTTGGCACTTGTGAGATTGCACCTTGATTCCTGTGTCCAGTTCTGGACCCCTCACTACAAGAAAGACTTAGAGGTGCTGGAACAAGTCCTCTGGAGGGCATTAAAACTGGTGAAGGGTCTGGAGCACAGGTCTTATGAGGAATGGTTGAGGGAGCCGCTGAATTTATACCGGAGAAAAGGAGGCTCAAGGGGCAGCCCTATCGCTCTCTACAACTACCTGAAAGGAGGTTGTAGAGAGATGGTAGTCAGTCTCTTCTCCCAGGTAACAAGCCACAGGATGAGAGGACATGTCTATAAATTGTGCCAGGGAGGTTTGGATTGGATATTTGGAAATATTTCTGTACCAAAAAGGTTTGTTAAGCTTTGAAACAAGCTGCCCAGGGAAGGGATTGAGTCACCATCCCTGGACGTTTTTAAAAGATGTGTGGATGTGGTGCTTAGCATCACGGTTTAGTGGTGGACTTGGTAATGTAAGGTTAATGGTTGAACTTGATGATCTTAAGGATATTTTCCAGAATAAAAATTCTATGATTCTATAAGAAGAGAGCATACAGATGGTGGAAGGAAGTATGGGAAATCTGAGAGGAATATGTAGGTTCAGAGAGATGCATATATATAACATTTAGAGATCTGGTTAGGAAAGACAAAGCTCGTCCTGTGTGTGATGACAAAAGCAATAAGAAAGGCATATATAAGTACACATGTAGTAAAAGAAGACTAGACAACGTGTGCCCACTCCTGAATGGGGCAGGGGTGTTGTTGATACAGAACATGGAAAAGGGTGAGATCCTGAATGTCTTCTTTGCCTCAGTCCATATTAGAAAGATGAGTCTTCAGAAACTGAAGATCCTTGAAGCTGGGAAGGAGTGCATGTGTGCACGCGCGCGCGCGCGCGTGTGTGTGTGTGTGTGTGTGTGTGTGTAAGTCTGGAGCAAGGGAGACTTACTCTTGATGGAAGCGGATCAAGTCAAGGAACACTTAAGCAAAATGGGCATACATAAGCCCATGGGTACAGATTTTATACACCTGAGTGTTGGGAGAGCTAGCACATGTTATTGCAAGGTTACTTTTGGCAATCTTTCAATGATCATGGCAATTTGGAGTGGAATCTAAGGACTGGAGGACAGCAAATGTCACTTTTGTCCAGAAAAATCTCCAGAAGGAGGACCCTACAGACTTGTCTGCCTCTCTCAATTTCCTGTGAATGTGAGGGATCAGCTAAACTTGGAAACTATTTCCAGAGCCATGAAAGACATGGGGATGTTCAGGACTGGCCAGTATGGATTCACGAAGGGGAAGCCGTACTTCACCAACCTGATAACCTTCTACAATGGTTGGTTTGATGGGTGAGGAAAGAGCAGCTGATACTGCCCACCTTGACTTTAGCAAGGCTTTTGACGCTGTCTCCCAGTAAATCACTGTAGAGAAACTGGATGAGCAGACAGTGAGATGAATTAAAAACCCACTGAATGGTCAGATCCAGTGATAAAAAGTCTAAGTGAAGGCTAGTAACTAACATTGTACCCAAGAGGTTAATACTAGGTCCATTGATGATCTGGATGATGGGGCAGAGTGCAACCTCAGCCAGTTTGCTGTTAACACAAAGCTCAGAGCACCACCTGATGCACCAGAGGATTACGCTGCCATCAGAGAGACCTCAATATGCTGGACAAGTGGTTTGACAGGAACCTCATTAATTTTGGGAATGTGAAGTGCAAAGTTCTTCTTCTGGGGAAGAATAACTCTATGCACCAATACATGCTGAGAGCCATTTGGCTGAAAAGTAGCTTCATAGCAAAGGTCCTGGGCTTCCTGGTGGAAATCAAGTTGAGTATGAACCTATAATGCACCTTTGTTGAAGAAAGATCAATAATATCCTGGGCTGCACTGGGAGGTGTGTTGCCAGCAGATCAAAGGAAGTGGTCCTTTCCCTTTCCTCAACATTGATGAGGTCACACCTGGAGTCCTTAGGCCAATTCTGGGCTCCCAAGTACAGAATAGATACAGTCGTATCTATAGAGTCAGTGCAGTGAAGGACCATGGAGATATTAAAGAACTTGAGTATCTTTTCTGAGGATGCTGTGATGAAAGACTGTGACAGCTCGGGAAAGATCTTCTCGTGTGTACAGAACCTGAAGGTAGGGAACAAGAGGATGGAGTCAGGCGCTTTCTAGTGGTGTCCAGAGACAGGACCAGAGGCAATGGGCAATGGGCACTAACAAACACAGGAGGTTCACTGTGAACATGTTGCCTAAAGATCAGGAGCCAAAAAAAACTCCAGGCAAATTTAGTAGAAATAAGATATAGAGCAAGTCTTTCACCAAGGCCTTCTGGTCGAAGGAGTACCAATGGTGCCCGTGCCTTGTGTCCAGCAGTTCCACAATTCATGGTCTAATCTGAGAATCACCCACTCCCAGATCTGCCCCCAAGCATGCCTCCCTGGAAATTGAGTCGCAGGTCCTAGGAGCCATTTTCTTCCTCATCTTCCTCTTCTTCACAGCATGTACTGTCTTTGGAGCTTCTCCAGGGTGGAGGTGATGTGAAGCTGCATCAAAAGCAGCGTGGCCAGCATATTGAGGGAAGAGATTCTGCCTCTTCACTCCACTCTGGTGAGACTTGGAGTGAGACCTGGAGTGCTGCATGTGAAGTCTCCATCCTTGGAAATAAGGGATGGAGAACCCCGTTTACGAAGAAAGGTTGAGAGAGTTGGGATCATTCATCCTGGAGAAGAGAAGGCTCCAGGGTGTCCTTATAGCAGCCTTTTAGTATCTAAAGGGAGCCTATGAGGGAGCTGGAGAGGGACTTTTTACAACAATGTGTAGTGATAAAAAAAGACAAGGCATAATGCGTTTATTCTGAAAGAGGGTGGGTTTTGATTAGGATGAAATTCTTTACTGTGAGAGTGATGAGGCACTGGCACAGATTACGCAGAGAAGCTGTGGATGCCCCATCCCTGGGGGGGCATCCGCATTCAAGGAGAGGTTGGATGGGGCTATGATCAATTTGGTCCAGTGTAAGATGTCTCTACCCATGGCAGAGGGGTTGGAACAAGATGATCTTTAAGGTCTCCTCCAACCCAAACCATTCTATGATTCTAGGATTCTAGGCATACTAACCTATTATTATGTATAATCTAACAGTCACTGAACACTTACTGATTTTAGAGTGTAGGGGAAGTACACTGGCTTGAAACCTCTGATCCTTATTCAGGCAATAGATACACTTCTGTGTAAAAAATCATAGGAAAATAAAAGATTAAATTTTTATTGGTAGACATAAGGTCATGTGAGTGGTGGAGCATGCTTGGCTGCATGTATAGGTGATTTTGAAGCAATTTTAAGTTATTTCAGCCTCTAAAACCCGTTCTCTCCAAGAGTTTGTGCAACCATCACAGTGACACATCAGAGATGTCACTGGGAACATCACATAGCCCCTGCCTGGGAACCTTTCTTGAATCATTCATCAGCTGCATATAGCTCAAAATTCACACACTGGTCATGCCCACAACATATGGACAGAGTTTTGAAAAAGTGTAGCCAGAAAGTGTCCGAGCAGTTTTACATCAAAGGGAGCTGGAGAATATGTCAGTTTTCATTTAGAAAGTGTTTCCTTTGGCTATTTATTGTAGCAAAACCTATTTGGACTGACCAAAGGAGCAGAAAAAGAAATACTGGCTTTTTTTTCCTTCTTTAAAAGGTTAAAAGTTATTTCTTGGAGTCATTGGATCAAACGATTTGAATCAAAATATTGTTCTCCTTTTTTTTTTGTCTGCATTAAATCTTAATTTCAGCAAGGAAATAAATTGAAAATAGGAGCTAAAGCTTTAGTGAAATATATAACGTGGAAAATATTCTTAAGTAGAACATCAGGGGAAAAAGGGTAATTTTCAAAGTGATTGGAGGTTTCACTACAAGAAGCACTACGTCACTATACCACTACACCACTACAATGACCCCCCTACATTGCACTACACCAGACAGTGTGAGGCTGACTGCTCTCCCTTAAAAAGCATCAGATTAGTGAACCTTCCCAGAACTGGACAGGGCTGTGAATGTCTCTGTTGCTGCCTTCCCATGGTGCAAGCCACAAACACAGCCCCATAACATAGACCAGTCATTTCCAGCTTCTTGGCTTTCAGCGTTCCTACATGCATACACATTCTCGGGAATGTCAGTCACTTAATTGCTTCTGAAAGCATTACCTTCTGTGTGTCATTTGCAACAGAAAGCTTCGTTTGGGGGAAAAAAAGTCAGCCTGCAATAGAAAGATATCTGATTTTTAAATAACAGATGTGAAAAATCTACTCAGATCTTTAGGCTAGGCTTGGAGCTATGTGGATTGACAACTGTCTAAGGATCTAGTCCTTGGAATTCATTTGTTTTCAGAAGCATCTTACAGTGCACAACTGCAGTGTAGATGGAATATCAATTGACAGTACTACCTTGGCATCTAGTTGTGTATTTACAATTATACATGGTTCTTCTGAATGTGGCTCAGATCAAAATTACATACAAGGAAGACATATAGAGAGTTATTTTTATGGTTTGTTGTCTGGTATTACATAATTCCAAAACATTGTTAGCCAAGTTTTCCAGTCTGATTTTTGTATCAGCGATGTTCAGATGGATGCAGATATCTTCATTTCAGTTTCTGAACAGATTATTTATGTAAATTCACAAAAGTGACCCTTGCAACTAGGGAAGAATATTCACAACAGAAATTTGATTTTTAACTCAAAACTTCTAAGAATTAAATGTCTCATAAATGGATCATTAGTAATCATCCTGTGAATATCCTGAAGCCTACTTGCTGCTTTCACTGCATGTTTTAACTGACTCATCACCTTGTTCTCTCAGATTTTTTTTTCATTTTTCACCTCTCTTATTCTTTCAAAATCTCTTTTAACTTTCAGACCCATGTATCACTGGATACAGAATGTATAACTATAAGAAAGCTATTATTTTCCCTTTTCTAGTAGTTTATTTTTCTGCCGACTTGATGAACCAAATCTGTTCATGATGGGATCTAAAGAATACCACGACCAGTAAGTATCCTGAGCAAGGGGATTAGGGCTACCTCTCTCTTTTGGTGGCAAACAGTTATTAGGTCAACTTAAGAGTTCCATAGTGCAGACCTTACCCAATTTATGTTTGGGTCTCTAAAAGTTTATAAATACATATGTAGTATATGACCTTTACCTATTAATGAAGTCTAACAGAGGTTGATCACACTTATCCTGATTATATGGCACTGGCCCCACACTGGCCTCTGTGCTCTGTGGAAAACAGTGGTGGGTGTACTTTGGACAGTACTGTCTCAGTGTTCTGTGTCAAGGTGCTATCGATCAATAAGGCCAAAACATATGTCTCGAGTTTTCACACTCACTGTTTTTTCGGACTCACCATCACCTTGTTCCTGGAGATGCCTTGGAAAGCAATGGGTAGAGAAGCACACAGCAGTGCAATATGGTGAAGATAGATGCAGCGCAGGAGCAGTGAGCTGTACATGGCTACTGAGGGTCAACCTGTCATGTTTCTGGCACTTCTGCTGTTAAAGTGCAGGTGCGTATTCAGTGACTTACTGAATCTTTTGCCTTAGCTTCTGAAAATGTTTGAGCACCCTCAGCCCCTGCCAGGAAGGGAGCCAGCCTAGAGACCTTAAGAAGCTCTTCTCAACTGCAGAGATTACAGTAAGTCAGACAAGAACAAACAGCAATTCCCTGTATGCCACCTGTAGCACAGCTTCATCCTGAAAGTATTTCTTCTGACTGGAAAGTCAAAGTCATGACGAGGTCACAGTAGTAGAACTGGATCAGAATGATTCAGCATAGTACTGGAATCTGGACTACTGTGTTTAGTGAGAATGCATTTAAATTTCTTTGATATTTCTTCTTGATATGGTATATTTCTTCTTGGTACAAGCCGCCAGGGTGCAACATACTCCATTTTACTTACACTACCTTTGTTGAATAAGCAAATAATCTGTTACTTGTAAGCAAAAAAAATGGATTGTATGTGTTCCATGCATTATCACCTTTGCTTTAGTAGCTCTTTCTGACCAGGATAGTTTTATATTAGACATTTAGATACAGTGAATAAATGTAAATAATAATTTTTTTTGAAAATATGTTACATCTGCACATATAAATTACTTCAGCTTTATTTTAAACCAGTGCACAGAATTTCAATCTTGTTTTAGGAAGAATAAAGATGATAAAAACACAATCTTACCCTGCACCCTGCAATCTACAGAACATAGATATGTATTGCAACAGACAAAGAAATGGAGTCTGGGCACAGAGTATCTTGTAAATGTCTAACTTGAAGATTACAAAGGGGAGAACAGTTGAAGTGGAGGAAAAAAATGCAACAGTTCTGAATTTCCAAAATTTCCATCATTTTGTTGCAGAGTCACTGAGGTAAGCAGCTTCAACGTAGTAGAGCTAAAACATACAGAACACCTTAATTCTTGGACCAAAACCTGCTTTACCTGCTTATCGATCCCATACACTAAAAGGAATCACTCTAGAGGATTATCCAGGTGACACCCCAAAAACCACTCCAGACTTACGCAGAAACAGATCACAGCCTCAGGAATGCAGAAAACCAGTTGTTGGCGAAACAAATCTTTTAGGAGGTTTGCCTTTTCAGCAAGAAAGCCACCATTAGAAAGACTCACAACACCTTTAACAGATTCTCTGGTCTCTGTGTTGGGACTCATGCTTGCAAAACTTTGCCATGCTTTGATTAGGAGTGCAAAACAAATGACCTTACATCTACTAAACCAAGGGAATCAGAAGGAAGACTACTGTGATGAACAATAAATGAACCAAATGCATGTTTTCTTTCCCTTGCTCTGCCCTTTTCTTTTTCTTCCCTTCATTTACTGATAGATAGGCAAAAGCCCTGGGGAAGAGTAAAGTATTCCTTTTGGACTTGCTCACCCTTCAAACCACACGGTTCAACATACAGAGCTTATTGCTGAAGGTTGTCGGTGAGATTAGGTGTCAGGGCAGGGCTGGCATCATTCAAAATTGCCATACCAAGAGAAGATCAAAACCAGCAGAACCTATGGTTGGAATCTGGTCTTACAGAGAGATTAGTAAGTAGCCTGTTCTTCCTCACAGTGCCTCCTAAAACCTTTCCACAAATTCTTATTTCTTATGTCATTTGAAATTAGGCAGATTAAAAGATCAAATCATATTTCAGTAAAATCAAGACAAAAACCCCAAAAACCATCAAAACAAAAATAAATAGTTCTTAATATAGGGTCATAAAAAAGCATGCATTTCATGCCCTCCTACCTTTCCACAAGCTGCCGAGCAGGGCCCCAATTCCATAATGGCTAATATTAAGCATAGTTAAGCATAGACGAATTAATATGTTTTAACTCTGCTGCATTGCCCACGAACTTCTTCTGGTTATAACATTTCCATTCCTAGCAATAGGAACATTTTAAAATTAATAGCTCAGACAAAATTGATATTGCACTGTCCTCATGATTCTACCAACTTTATTTACTCATTTTTTTCACTACAGCCATTTTGTGAGGAGAAATTCAGGTATTTCACTCCAGGTTTTCTTGCCTCATAAATATTTCATTAGGGAAGCAGGCAGTCAATAGGTAAAGGTGCTTCCTACCTGGACAGGCTTTCTTAAACTTGTTGATAAATTGAGGTATCAAAACTAAACTAAAATATCAAGCTGATGTATGTAACAATATTCAGATTTGTGCTTATGAATATGGCATATACAGTCTAGCAACTAAAGAATGTTACAGAGCTGAAGTTATTTACAAACTGTGGCTAAAAGCCTGTAGAGTCACTTTAGTTATTTCAAGAACCTGCAGAATAGTTTACATACCATTCACGTAAATTCACAGAGAAATGCCATGAATAAGAGCAACCCAGCAAACTCCGGTTTGACAAAAAGTTACTTGAAATCTTTTAGAATCCTCTCCTTAATTCTGTTTGAAATGTACCAGCCTTGGACAGTCAGATTGCTCTGAGAGAGTGGGGCATTTTGTCCATTATCCATATGCAGCAGTTGGGCATATATTAAAGATGGAATATTTGCTGGAAGGGATGCCTCTGCTTTGGTTCCTGTACTCTTGAGTTTATAAATGCGTATGTGTATGTAAAGATAGGTTCTGCTTTCCCAACCTTTGTCTCTCAATATGCCATACAATGAAACAGAGTGGAAGGATAAGAGCCATTCTGGGAGCAGATAGCAGTCTAAACAAAAGCAAGTTCAAATGTCACATGCAGTAGTTGGCTATATTCAAACTGTTTAGTGACATGCATCTGAAAACAGATTTAGATTTATAAAGAGATGACATATAAATCTAAAAAATGATAGCACATTTCCCCAGCAGCTGCGACGCATTCATTTGATGTTGTGCAGTACTGCTGCTGCTTGCAGAGCACATGTCTCCTTGACCTTACACCTTCCCTCTGATCTTGTGTGGGACCTTTGGCTGCATGAACTGTGAGATATGCATGCAGGTTGAAGGACTCAGATGGCATTTTGTTTTTCATTCCCTGATAGACCATTTTTTCCTTTTCTTTGCCAGATTCTCTATTATCATCTCTTTCTCTCCTCCCCTTCACTGCCCTTTACTTTATCCTTTTCCTTGTTACAGTAATTCCCACAGAGGCCAGAGTGGAAGCTTTGCAGATAGGCAGTCTTGGTGCCTATTTGGTTTGTTCTGTTGTATCAGAGACATCTGCAGCAACATCTGACCTTTCCCAGCTGTGCAGCACAAAAAGCTGTTCCTATTTATAGGAACCATAATCAAAAAGAAAAATAAGTTCCAAGTTAAGAACTAATGCCTAATCATATCTCATGCTTTCTGAGGCCAGCTACTCCAGTACCACTGAGTACACTTGCAATGGTGTCACTTGCAATATATACCATCTAATCAAGTGGCAAGATTATGGCATACTATCATATTATCATTTTATCTTCAAAGCTGTCTGATGAAAAGAATAACCTTTCATTGTTCCTTTATCTTCTAAAATTAGAATGGTGTGAATGGTTAACATACCCTTGTGTCCTAACAGAACACAGACAAAAAGCTGCATAAAAGTCCAGTATTAGACTTAGATTGTGGCCTGAAAAGCACGCAGGTTTCTAATGCTTTTTTTGACCCTTAAGGGAAAAACTGATCATACAAATAGAAGAAAAAGAAATCCATTCAATTGTCTTCTCAGACTTGCACTTTTCTCGTCAGATTATCTTGTGACACAGCTCAAACCCTCAAGAGTAGGAAAGAAGATTGTTTTCTATTTATTTATGCTACCACCTTTAAACAGTAAATCAAGGCAAAAAATATAAATTCAAAATTCAGCTACTGTCCAGTGATTACGTATATACAACATGAGAATTTGTAAAAATTTTGCACTATACTAGGATCTTATATTCAGTTGTACCCATACGCAACGATTTCCTGTTTGATGCATTGTAGATTCAATTCCCCCGTGGCCAAATCTGTTCAGGGTATTTATTATCTGTCTTAAAGAAGGGACGTATAAAATGAGGGCCTTGAAATGACAAAGAGAAGCTCAGAAAGCAGGGGCAACTTCTGATCTCTCTCTACAAATTAAAGAAGTCATTTAAAACTATGCCTATTATTGCTGCTATTGAGTTTTAAGACAGATTTTATTAATAAAGTTTGATACAGGAAAGAGACATGCCTTAAAGGGATTAGTCCACAGTGCCTAACTGTTCTAAATTAAAGTATTATTTTGAAGAATGTCCTATGATCTATCTTGATAAATTTATCAGAATACTTCCAAAATTCAGAATTTTTTTTATTTTTGTTCAGCATTCACTGATTGGGCTGAGTTATCTACCCTTTTTTAGAGATACTAATAGAATCATAGAATGGTTTAGTTTGGAAAAAACCCTTAACGTCATTGAGTCCAGCCATTAACTTAACACTACCAAGTCTATCACTAAACCATGACTCTAAGTGCCATATTTACACTTCTTTTAAATACCTCCAGAGATGGTGACTCCACCACTTCCCTGGGCAATTTGTTCCAATAACCCTTTCAGTGAAGAAATTTTTGCCTAATATCCAATATAAGCCTCCCCTGGCACAACTCATGGCCATTTCTTCTTGTTCTATCACCTGTTACTTGGGAGTAGTGGCCAACCCCCACCTCACTACAACATCCTTTCATGTAGAGAACAATAAGGTATCTCCAAACTTCCCTTTCTCCAAGCTAAACAGCCCCAGCTCCCTCAGCTGCTCCTCATTCAACTTGTGCTCCAGACCCTTCACCAGCTCCATGGACCTTCCCTGGATGTGTTCCAGCACCTCAATGTCTTTTTTTTTTTGTAGCAAGGGGCCCAACACTCATAGAGGACCCCTCTACCATTGTTGACTGACTTTAGTTCCCACCTCTTCAGTTGAGAAATTTTACAGATTCTTAACTGAAACAAAAAATTAAAGGAAAGAAAAATGGAGTAGGGAGAAAGTCAGCAGAAGATCACAAATTTCTACTTTGACTCTTCTTCTTCTGACTAAAACTTTTGACCTTGACTCCTTTATTTATTGCACAGAAAAAGTATTTTGCAATTCCTCAATCATGGAAACAGCAACACAATACAGAGATCCAACAAACTTATTTCCTGGCACCAGTGCTTTTCTGTTTCGCCTTATTTTTTTCCCCCCTCCCTGAAAGGAGGCAGAAAGGGACCTTCAGAAGGAGCCTGTTGGAGGGGAAACCCAATAGTCAGTCTTTCTGCCTTTTACACAGACCTCACATTTCTGCTGTCATTTCATCCATAAATAGTCCTCTGTTGCCATACAGAAAACCTTCTGAGTTTTGGTAGTAATTGTGACTCAATCAACACTTGAACTCTGTTTCAGGAGATAAGCAGCTGTCTTCCCCATCCTTCCACCTCCATAAACTAAATACTGGTGCTATACTACTTGTAACTACAACACACTCCACTAACTTCCTTTTCTGTGCAAAGGCAATAGCAGAACAATCTTGAGCATGAGGTCTAATTAAGTCAGGGTCACTTATTTCCTTTTTATTTAGAAACCAAAACCTTTAAAAAACTCCATCCAAACTACATACTAACAGAAAATCTAGAGCTTCATTGAAAAAATCGACTTGACTCTTCTTTGTAGGTAGACCAGATGAGAAATGCCTTTACTAATTAACTACTATCTGTTATTTCTTGGCCTCTAGTCATTACAAACAATTCTATTATTAGTCTTCTTAAAATGAGACTACGACAGGTAAAACCAAATCATGTATTCCCTGCCAAACCTCTTTCTATTTGAAGTAAATAAGGAAGCCAACACAGTGCCTTTCTGTTGCTTGAATCTTCTTTCCCACAGTAGTGAAATGAGCAGAGATAATCAAATATCCCAGATTACATCAGATTTCTGTATTCATAAGGAATATATACCTCTCTGTTACATGCATGGAGCCTTTAATTTGGAATCAGTAATGTGGCTGACAACTCTAAGCATGTGGAAGAAAAGAAGATTATCAGTAGTCAATATGGATTCACCAAAGAGAAAGCATGTTTGGCCAGTTCAGTGATCTCTCTGACTGGGTAGGTGAGGGAAGAGCAGTGAATGTTGCCTACCTTGGCTTCACTGTCTCCTGTGACATACTCACAGGTCAGAAAGTGTGAACTGGATGAGTGGGCACTAAGGTGGTTTGGGAACTGGCTGAATGGCAGAACTCGGAGGGTTATGATCAGTGGCATGGGCTCTAGACAGAGGTCTGTAACCAACAGTGTTGTCCATGGATCAGTACTTGGCCCAGTCAGTATTGTTCAACGTATTCATCAATGACCTGGAGAAGTGGCAAGGAGTACCCTCAGCAAGTTGTCTGATGATACAAAACTGTCAGGAATGTCTGATACATCAGAGTGCTATGCTGTCATGTGTTTGCTAGAGTCCTTCCTTGAGAAGAACATTAAACAAGCCTAAAGAATTTAGAAAATTCAATACAAAGCATAAGAATACTGTTTGGTAAGTTTCAACTGCTATTCTAAAGTGTGAGAAACTACACAGCCGTACTAAGAATCCATATTTACTACACAGCTACATTAAAATCTACAAAAGATAAAAATCTTAAAAATTCCAAGACATCATACTGAATTAAAAGTCTTACTCTGATGGGAAGGATTTTTATTCCCAAACCATCTACGGCCATAAATTGTTCAAGATTGTCCCCCAGAATATTTAACTATACTTGAATCCTACAGTATCTGACTTCAATGGAACTCCTTTTGTCATATGGTCTAAACTCAATCAAGATGAAATTAGACGCAGTTTTATAGGGTTTTCAGTTTTTCTGTATGTTAAAAAAAAAACAAAAAGGAAAAAGTAAATGTGAACAAGCCAGCATTCAAGAACACTGATTTTTTTTTGCATTCAACATTTATGAAACTTCAGATATGTAATAATAATAAAGATATTATTAACTGACATATTAACAGACATATATACAAAAGTATATAATGCTTGTAGAGAATCTGACCTGCAGATGATTGATGAGACCATTAGAGTTTTTGTTCCTGTTTTTTCTAACACATTTTCAAGATAAGGTAACACATCGACACATAGAAATTTGTCCAAAAGTGACATTAATTGTAACAACAGGTAGCAGATTTCCACTCATTGGATACATGAGTATAGAAGAATGCTTATTGTCCATATTAGGGATCCCAAGATTTATATAATTTAAAAAAACCTTTCTTTTTTCTCTGCTGTTAGAGTTTCAGTAACAAGACTGTAGCCCCCATGCCATGCCATACCATACTATACCATAGCATAAAATAACAGCTCTTCTGAGTATCTTCAAAGAGAGAAAATTATCATAGATAAGCTCCTTCTTGTGAAGCAGAAAATATCTTCAAATTTTCTGCCCTTAGATCATTCTTCAATGAAAAACCAAACCAAACAAAAAACAAGAACAACAAAACCCCCTCCCATACACAAAAAACCGAACCAAACAAAAAAACCCACCAAAAATCCAGCCAAACAAAAAAGTGGTCTACCTTAAATGCATTTCCCTGCCTAGCATTTGATTTTAAGTTCAATTTCGAAGACACACATGGCTTAAAAATGGCAAATGTTTTATTCTCTCCCCTTTCCCCCAAAACACCATTTTCATCCTTCTGTTATTTACAGCTCCAGTGCTATCTGTAAGAAACAGTCAGAGGTACATGCAAGCCAATTCCTAACTGTATTAGCATGCCCTGTATTACAGACTTCCCTCTTCTGTTCAGTGGTGCCCGCACCTCCTACCCCAAAACCATTTTTATTTTTTTTGTCTTGGCTGTGCTTTGTTGTGATAATTAACTGTTATTTACTGCCCAAAATTCATATTTTGGATGTTCTGATTTTCCTGTCATGAATGCTTCCAAAGACAAAGCTGAATCAGCAACCGCTGCAATATTTACCATCCCCATTCTGATCCTGCAAATTTCCTTTTGTGTACCCCCAAATGTGCACTAGGGTTGAAGAGCAGAAATCAGTGAGCGGGTAGGGAGAGGAAGGCAAGCCAACGGTAGTGCTCGTTCAGTTGAAACACTGTTGACTCTTGAGGGATTTGCAGTAATGACAGTGACTTCTGTCAGTCTTCTAGGACCATTAAAAGGTCTTCAAGGCTTGGGACAGGTGCCCAGCCATACAGGTGCTGGGTGTACACTATCAGAAACTGCAGAAATTCTTCTGGAGAAGATTTCTTCATTAACTTTTCACACTGACAAATTGAAGAAATACACATTGGAGTTTTGAATTGTTTATTCTAAATTTCGTTATCATGATGGTTTTACATACTTGTTACTGAAAAGCATATTCTGGTGATTCATCTGCATACTCACAAACACAAATTATCAAAAAAAAATTCTAAATAATCCACAGAAGGGACTCTGGCACTAATTACACACTTACACTAAAAGTTTACTATCTAAAAATTCAAAACTTAAATGACGGAAGAGATCAAGGTAGGAGAAATAAAAGAAAGGGAGGAAGACAAAACCTGCACAGTGAGGGAAGTATTGTGGTTATACTCTCTCAATAATTTCAACTGTTTAGTTTTTAAGTTATTTTGATATATTTCAGTTTTAGAAGTGATTTAATGCATATGTGAAAAAATGTCCTGACCGTTACTTTTGCTTGTCCAGGAAATTGAGAAAACCAAATCAGATACTTTCTGAGTACTGTTGGAGAAGGGCAAATTAGTCTTGACCTTTCAGTGTAATACTTAATGCTGAAGAAAGATGATAGCTGGCGGTGCCAATAAATGTGGAATTTTTTTTGTCTGTTTCCTTAAACAAATCCCAGTGGTTGCAGTTCTTCATGTGGAAACTACTGTTTTGTTGCCTGTCAAGTTTAAGATGTAACACTCAGTTTGGAAATGTAAAATTTTTCTAGACTTCTTACCTCATCAGCTTGTAAGTGCTGAGCAATACCAGATGACCATGTAACACAGATAGAGTGAAAAGCATTGGAGAAATACAGATTACTGTAAGACTCCAGATTCAAGACATGTGCTTGCCCAGATGTTTTACTTATATTTAAGGCTCCCAAAATTTTACCCACTGAATTTTTGCAAAACCTGCAAACATGCAGAAAACACTGCATACATTTCCCTAGAGATTTCTTTTAACTTAGTGAGCAAATAGATATTTTGGCAAAAGTTTCACAGTTTCCATACAAAGTTTCCATGCAACCAAGGAAAAGAAGCATTTCACAAAGCACCCAGCACACAGCAGCTCACACAGCTGAGTAAAATACAACGCATCAATTTTAAGTTACCCAAAATATTAAGAAAGAAAAGAGTAAAGAAAGAAAAAGATTAAGAGAAGAATCAGGAGTAAAGAGAGAGAGAAAAGAAGAGAAAAGGAGTAAAGATAGAGATCACAATAAGAGAAAAACAGTTACTGCTGAGGATCTTTCACATGGTGACAGCTGGAGAGGAAAGAGGAAGCAATGCCCATGTGCAGCCATATTTATGTGTTCTGGCCCTCTGTGGCCAACACCCTCCCTACCCCAGGATGGACCTCTGGCTCACTGACCACTCTGTAGGTCCAGACTACAGTAAGAGGTAATGAAGCCCAGGGTGTGTGGTGTGGGTGGGCTCTCAGGCTGTGCTTTTGACTGACAGTTGCTCCATGCAGCTTCTATGAGCCTGCTGTGTACGTTCCGAGGCTGCAGGCTTAGTCCCTCTCTCCCACATATACACATACCTGAGTTTGTTCCAACCCAGTAATTACATAATCCAATGATATTCGAATCCACTGTCTCACAATGACCAAGGGAAAACATTCCAAACAAAGGTGCTCTCTGCTGGACCAGAGCTTCTGTTGCAGAGAAACTGCCTTTTTGAATTTCCTCAATGACAGCAGATCTTAACACTTGCATTAGTTACATATCTTCCAGTCCCAAAAACTTTTTGTATGACAAACAATAATACCTTTCTAGTGTAAATTTGCAAATAATACAGATTTCAATAAATGGAAAGCAGTTGAGAACGATAAAACTAGCAATGCTGTTTGTTAACCCAGAGTTTATTATCATCATAAATATTATCGTATGTTATCTCTGTAAGAGTTTGTGTATGGGGTGGTAGCTTTTAAAAATCTGCCTTAATGTTGGCACTAGAAAACTATAGCAAAGACTTTCCTTGGGCTGGTAGGAATCAAAGTTGACTCTTCCTTTATTCAACACATTCAGTAGTTGAAGTATCCACAAATAAGCACAGCACATACCTACTATGTGCTACTATGATACTAAGACATTTTTGAGCTAATTCTCTAAATACCCAAGAATTTCCCAAGACGGATGGAGTTATGTTGTATCCTTTGAGCTATATTTTCCAGTATGCTATACCAGGCTTCCCTTTGAGTTTTGATACATGTCAGAGCTTCATTAGATTATATATATATACATATATGTATATCATCCTACTTAGTAGGATTATTAGTGTAATTAGCATTGCTGGTGTGTTGCTTTTGCTATTGCTAAGCAATGGTGTCTGGATAGAACTCTGGGAATTTGTTTCTCATTGTGATGTACACTGACACCAGATGAACTTACACAAAGTTCTTAATCCTCACTACAGGGAAATTTCTCAATGCATAGTTTTGATTATTACTTAATATTGCTGAAAAGAGACATTCTGCTCCTCCTCAACTGGAGAAAAATCCAATAGGATCAGATCGTAAAAGTACAAAAAAAAAATTCTGACAGATTGCTACTTGTTTCGTTGAACTGGGATTGAAGTCAATTTAGTCCCACCTTCTCACTGAGGACTTCTGTAGTAAGGATTGCAAGTCACAGTACTGGCCTTGATTGTTTGTCTGGGAAACAATATCACTTTAATAAAAAGTTGCAGTAAGGAATAAGAGTATGTCTAGACACTGGTTGCTTTGTCCTATATTACAAACAACAATGTGCATTTAACAAAGCACTTTTAATCTTATGAGTTAAATATTAATCTTTGATTATATCTTGTATAAAACCCTAAACCACAGACATATCCTATTAATATTTCCCTTCATTTGTTGAAGTCTGTACTTATGAACTGCTTGGTTATTATTTTAATGATTGCTCAAAAGACCCCAAAATATATAAATGTTATACTTTTGTATCTATAAAAAAAAAAACAAACCAACTAGGAAATCCTGTGAGGAATTTGAAAATATTCCACACAAAGCGACCCTAAGCAAGTGAAAACAAAAAGCATTGTTTCAGACTAAACCACAGCGAAACCAAACAAAACTAAACCAAACTATGGTGTTACAACAAGATGTAATGTGAATGAGTCATGGATGGTTAAGTGACAGCCCATAAAGAACCTAGAATTATAGCATAACTTAGGTTTAGAGGGTTTTAAGCTTTTAATTTTGTCTTATGCTTTGTTCAGAGCACAAGTAACTTAGATCAGGTTGCACAGGACCTTGTCCAGTTGCATTTTGAATATCTGCAAGACTGGAGACATTTTTTTTAAGTAAGAGAGTGTGCAAACCTTCACAATCCAGCAATTTACAACTGTGAAGTGTGAAAAAGGTCTTTCTGTGAGTGATGAAATTTTAAAGTAACAAGCATTGTTGACATTGTTTTTCATTTTCTTTTGAAATTTGCAATAATTGCATCAGGTTTTCACTCTCAGATTAGATGCAAATGTCAAAAAACCATTAGGTTCTTTTAATATTTCATTAAAAATAAAAAAAGAAGAATGGGTATGAACATGAATGTTTTATATTTCTTTTTTACAAAGTTGTAAAAGTATTTTCCAAGATAATTACATACTTTAGTGATTCAGTTAGATTAATTAAAAACTTACACAGAATTAACTGTAGTTAATATTTGAGTTATTTATCTACATTAAAAAAACCTGGAGGAAGTCACAATGAAGGCGTCATGTGACGGGTGACAAGATCTGAGACTAACATAACTGATAATAATTGAGAAGAGTAACCTTTCTTCCTCACACTGCTTCCACAAAGTGAGGCTCTTGAAAACTTTACACTAGGTGCCTCATTTTATCCAGGTATCTTTTAAATCATCTTTTGCATGCTATGATGAGCTTGGCCCTGATGTTTTCAACATTAATATGGTGTTGGTTTAGTGGATTACACAACTGGAATTTCTAAACCACCAGTGAGGCCTCTTTAATTTCGTGTTCAGCTAAGGTACACCACAGTGTCTTTGGTAAAACTATCTCTGTCTTTCAGAAGTTCTTAAAAAATGCAAATGTATAGGCAGTTTTTAAGGAAATTGTATTCTTGAAACATGACAAACAGAAACAAGGGAATACTGTCTTCCCTCATGCAGCCTTGCTTGGCAGAATCTTTCACAGTAAGCCAGTCTATGCTAGCCCCAATCCATATGCCCAGCTTGAAGAGATGTTTGGTTTTTGGGGATTTTTTCTAGATTACTGTCCCTGTCTAGATGAACTTTTGCCTCAAAGTTATAAAACCAGAGGAGGTTTCATATCTGAGGAGAGAGAGAGATATGGGCTATTTCATGAAGCAAATGTTCCTCACAGCAGTAAGTGTAAAAATCTTCAAAAGTATAGTCAGCAAACTGTCCATAAGGGAAACTTCATCTTAAACTGGTAGAACTAATGCTTTTAATCTCTTCTGAATGTTTCACCTCTTTTAAATGTGTTTTGAAAATTCTTATTTATCATTACAATTCTCAAAGATTTTTGTATATCTATGAGAATTGTTCTCCTCAGTGAAGTCTTGTAGCTACAAGCTACAGTTTAATAAAACATTTACTTAGGCTTATTTATTTTTTCATCCCTTTTGCTCAAAACAGAATAAACATCTATGTTCATTTACCTGTAGAAGCTTCTTGAATTTTTTTGATATTTTTTAATTCCTTTTCATTTCTTCATTTTTCAGTATATTTCAGCTCTTTGGAGAGGTAACACATAAACATATTTACTAGTTTCAGTGAGAATTTTTATACCATAATAATGAAATCAAATTTTATGTAACACTTTGACTAAAAAAGGAGAAACTTACAGAGGAGTTAATCTTTACCAAAACCATTGGCAGATTTCAATACACGATACCAAGTAAGTCTTAATATTTTAATAAGACTCAGTCATAATACTTTTTATGCCAGCACCTCGATTATTTCACTCATATAACTGAGTAGTTAATTATGAAAGAGTTTGAATGTGATGACCTTTCTTGTAAAGTCATTTGTGATAATAATTTTTTTTTTTGTGAAATAATGGTTTGATACTTCAATTTGCATCAAAGAATAATGTATGAACTCTCTTTACTCTTTTATACCAAGCTTTGGAGGCAGGATTCACTGATTTATACCTGAATGTATACCTGAATGCATTAAAAATGGCTGCACCGTGCTATCCTTTAATCAGTATGCTGCCGAGTCACTGCCGATTTCCTCTGGCATTTGGAAAAAAAATAAAAGCTGATAATCAAAATCCCAGTCTACACTTTATCTTCATATACTACTTGTGTTTAAAATAATAAAAAGTTATTTGTGACGCTCAATTTTTTTATTCCTTGCTGTCATGGTTTGAGAGCCCCAAAATCCAATTCCCTAGTTCTAGCCCCCCCTCCCACATCTCAACCCAGTGTGAGATGGGTTTTCCAGACACCACACGAGACTCAAAATGGGGGAAAGGGAATATATTACAAGACTGTACAAGAAATAAATAGTATAATACATCATATACAGTCTTAACTATCTCTACCATGACATACAGTATTTACAATGGATCAAATCTCTTCTCTCTTCCAAATAAAAGTCCAGGAGGGAAGAAGGGAAAAATCCTTTCCTCTCTGAGAGCAGCGGTCCCTCTAAGGTAGCAGTTTCTCATTCTCTCTTCCATGCAGCAGCTGTAGCTGGATCTCTGCCAGTACACACAAGGGGATATCCAAGCCCCTCTGCCCTTCGTCTCCAAACGAATGTCTCCTCTTCCGTGGGCTGCGTAGCAGGGACAAGACTCGCCTCACCACGTCGTATCATGGGGTGTAAGACATCCCATGAAGGTCCCTTCCTCAGGGGATTCACCCCTGAGTCAGAACATCTTGGGCAGCTTTCAGTTGAAGGTCTTTGCCTCAAGAGTTCTATCAGAGCTTCTGTGCTCTGATCTCAGGCTGCTAGCTTCTCAGCAGCAGCGAGCGGGGGCCCAAGGTCACCCCCCACACACATTCCATCGGTTGTCCTGTCCAGCTTCCAGGACGCCTGAGCTTCTTAGCTCCTCTTTCAGTAGCGCTGTAGCACTCTGAGACTCTTCTCAAACTAGAGTCCATCTCCCTCCTCCTAGGAGGGATCTCAAAGGAGTTTGGGGGAGTTTTGGTTGCAGTCCTTACCCCAAGCCCTCTCTTTGTAGAACTTAGTTCTCTTTTTGCTGCTGCTTTTTTTTTTCTTCAGGCAACTCTGTGTCTTCTTGCCTGGCTGCAATGTCTGTTTGCTGCTCCGTATCTACTGCTGGCTCTCTGCCACCACTTCTCCTCGGTCAGTGCTGTTCTTGCTGCTGCTCCTGTTGTCCACGGTGGAGGAAAAACTCAGCTACAGATACTTAGCCCAGTCTTACACTGTTCCAAGTCTCTGCAGCCCCCCAGTGGGGCTGGGGGGGGCCAGAGCCCCCAAGGGGCTCCTGCCCCTTCCTCCTCGTGGCTCTTACAACATGGCCACACTTCAACAACAACTACTACAACTACAACTCCAACCCTTCTCTTCCCGTCTTAGTGATATGTTTATATTTTGCAGGAGCGTTCATTGGCTCGACCCCAAAGGTTCACCACCCCCTCGGGGGTTACCACTTTCTTAGCTCTAGGGGGTAAAACTGTTTTCCCCCACCACACTTGCATTGTTCTATTAGTAGGAAATATAAGAATTTCAAATGTCTGTTTGAAAAGCTAAGTCCCTTTTCCTTGTTTGTGTTTTTTTTCTCCTAAATCCTACCAAACAGATGTATATACTTGTTGTCAGCTGTATTTGTCACTGTACAAGCTGTCTCTCGCCAGTTTTTCAGCATGTTGTTAGACATGATTTATTATGTGCTGTCATCCCATAGTTTCTTTACAAAGAAGCCAATCTAACTACCATTCCTGAATGAAGAAGTCATCCAAATAGTAGTTAGAAGAGCATAATACTTACCTGATCATCTCTAACTTGATGTTTATTTAGTCTCACAGTTTTCCATTGTTGGGTATTTTGTATGGTAATTAAAAAAAAAGAGAACGTATTACTGTATTCCATTCTCATGGGGAACAACAAACGCAGTTTATACAAATACCACCGTATCCTATATACTTTTAAAACGAAGAACGCAATTTTTCCTGTGGTTTTAAACATCTTTATTACATTGAAAGTTAATCTCCTTGGGCTATCAGTGTTGAATTATTGACCAATTATCTCCTTATAAAACTGTTCACAAGAGATAATACGTGGACAGTGCCTAAATCTCAAGATCATATTCACCATCACTTCATAAATCCAAATCAGGGAGAATTAATCCTAGTTATCTAATTGCCCATTAACAGATTTGAAACGGAAAACTGTGTTCCTTTCACAAATGCATATTTATACCCCTCTGAAAAATTGGTCTAACTGAATCATATAGACAATGACATAGGACCAGTGACTTAGAACGGGAAGGGAAATGGTGGTAAATATATTAAAGAATCCATTTACTGAAAAAACCTCCAGTCCTCACTTCAAAAATTTAAATCCTATAGCTAAAGATGCAGTACAAGGTCCATTTTCTTTTCAATATTCAGTATCCAGCAGAGACAATCCACTCCAAATAGTTCCAAATAATGCTTATATATTTGTAGTGTAAAACAGCTATGTTCTACAGTACACATTACCTTAGGCAAGAGAATCCATAGGATTAAAACTTGTAAGTTGCTAACATTGTCCTTTCAGACTGCACATTGTAAACTTTCTTTGTGTGTGACAGATTCTACTGCTATTGTCAGAAGCATATGGGTGCCAAGGTGAAAGCTGTAATAAGCAATACAAATGTCACTTTGATGCTTCCAAGTGCTTGTGACTATTTTGCAGAGAGGTTTCTGGCCTTATTAAGTCTACTAATGTTGTTTTATCAAATTAATTCAGCATTTATGAGTGTTATTTACTCCCTTTTATCTTCAAGTATGCTCACAAGGCGTTTCCAACTCTGAACACTCCCATTTCCATCTGAATGTGGCTAGCTACATCTCACTCTAGTAGTCTTCTGATAGCAAGAAAAAAACCAAAATACAGTGGTATGACACACACTGTCACTCTTCCTGACTTACTACATTCATTCATATCATAAAGACTATTTAGTTCTTTTCACATATGAGTGTTGCTAATGTACCCAAAGAAAATAAAAGTTACATCTGAGATGAAGATTCATCTAAGCATTGTCATTTATCTTGTATAGCTGGTGTTGCTGCCCACAGAGGAGCTATCTTGAAGTTTTCCACTGACAATGACCTACTTTTGTCTGTTCATAGCCATAATCATCATAAATCATTCAGAGTAAAACATTACTGCATGCATACTGAGACTAGAATAAATAATTTGGCTACTCTGTGGTAAAAATAATGACAATAAAATGACTGATAAAACTATTACTTTGGAGGTTCTGCATTTGAGCAAAAGATGTCCTTTGCTTCAGCAAAGGAGTATTTGCTTTTTCCATGAAAAATGCCACCTAAATTTTGCCTAAATTTTAACCATTGAAAAATTCTGTTTAACACATGTTTGGCAGAAATACAATCAAGTTTGGCTGGAACATTTTTTGGAACTTTAACTCCTCGGCTGGAACTGTGAGGCATAAGAGGCTGCCTGTCACCTCCCAAGATACCCCTCTGCGTAATAGGAATCTAGGTCCACAGGCTCCTGAAATATTAACAGGCTAAGCACAGGAGAATGTAAGTTTCCACACATTATTTTTTGTCCTATGTAGAGTCTCTAAGTACAATGCTAGGCAAAAACAGGATTCACATGAAACTACTCAATAAACCCAAGATGAAATGGCATATGCCTAAATTAGCTATTAAAAACTGATTAAAGGAAGTTTATGTTAAAATGAGCCCATCTCTTGGATCTCAGCATCATCCTTGTGATATTCTCACTCTGACTTGGGAAGCACAATCTGGCATTCTTGCCTTGAGTTATGAATCTCAGCTATCCCTTCCTCATAAAACAAATGCAGTGGTCATGCCTCCTTCTACTTCATATACTATGGTTCGGTGAACAGAGTATTTATTCCGTTGCTACAAAATCTGTGTAATTCTGTCTAAAAGGAGCTGAACACACAGTTGTCATACCTTATGAAGGAGGATATTAAGTCCTTTATGTCAAAATGGTTTCAGTACTGAAAAAAAAGTTTTTTGAGGCAATGGAGGAAAAGGGATCCATTTTATAAATTATTCATTAGATTCAACAGTTCAGTGTTGTTATACGCTCCAAAGAACACTTAGTTATTTCATTATTAATTACTATAATATATTCTTTTGTGCTAATTTCTCTTTGAGAGGTCCTGAACACCCTGAATTTAGTGAGTTTTTCACTATTGACTTGAAAGGAGTCAAGATTCTGTGGAAAGTGCTAACCTACAGAAGATGGTCCCAAACAAAGAGCAAACTTGGCTGCTTGCTCCGTTTCCGACAACTTGCCACTGAAATGTATTCCCTTAGCGCAGTTGAAAATTACAACTGCTGTTGTGGAACGTTTTTCTTAGATGAATCCAAGAAGGCTTCATTCTTATCATCACAAGGAGAGCAAGACAGTGCGAATTATTTTTAAACGGACAAATTAGGTGAACAAATAGCACTGCTATGAAGTCCCTGTTAAAGTAACCATAAATTAGTCTTTACTGTTTAGCCAAGTTGACTTCTTCCAAGGATCTCTGATCTCTGCTGAAAAGACAACAAAATTTTCATACTTTTCTATTTGGTTTTGGATATTTTGGTTTCTGAATACTGTATAACTTTCCTACATATAAAGCTACATGACTAGATATATTTTAAAAGTTCTGTCAGATCTAATAGTGTTCTTATTTTAAGATCTTCCAGAGATTCTTCTGAAGTTTTGTGAAGCTCGCGTAAAAGACTGCCAGCAGTGAGCTAATTAGCTTAATTCATATAATCCTAGGACATGAAGAGAAACTGAAGTGTGTTTTCAGGAGTGTCAAGTACAGTATCAAATTCCACTCAATGGCTTTGGCAAAATTAAACAAAAATTATGCATGACCAAATTGACTTGAGTAACAAGTGTGTGGTAAATGCAAGAGAAATGTGCTTTTTGGTATGCAGGAAAAAGGAAGCCTAAAGACAGATGATTGACTAGAGGCTGCAGCTTGGCAGCATACACAGCTTGTTGCACTGACAAGAAGTTTTCTGATATGTGTCTACTTTGTTTTGTAAATTGTTACAGAAAGAAGAAGAAAGAAAAACTGAAGTTGCATTTTCCCAGATACAACAATGAATTTCTGAAGCCACAAAATATTGAGAGATTATTAAGCTTTCACTGAACTCTGTTGTATAACTTGTGCACGCCTTTTCTTTCTCATTGCAGAAACATGGTTAGATCTTCCTCCAGCTTGACTATGCATCTTTGTCTTCATGTCAACGAGATTGACCTAACCTGCTGAATATTTGACCTATAGTGCATGTCTTCATAAATGATCTTGGTTTAGTAAGCAGTAGTCAGTCTGGTGTTTCCTATCTCTGCTTTTTCTTCCCTGCTTTTTCTTCTCCATGACCACTTCTGTTTTCTGGCAGCGCATTTCAATACTGAGTCAATAGTGCTGCTGGTCCGACAATCTTTGCTTTAAAACAACATATTTCTGTGGTTCATTCTTGTAAAACTCAGAACTGTCTTCCATTGAAAAATTACAGTTCATTTCGAGGAGTGCATTGGTAGGACACAGATTTTCGTAGGGAGAGGATAAGACTAGTGCCGTAAGACATTTCTCTTACTATCTTTGCAAATTTAATAAATGTAGTTGTGTATCTCACACAAGATAGCAATGAGACTGTGAAGAAAATAGGAATAACTCCTGAAACCTATCCCGGACCTGTCCATACCCATGGAAAATATATTTCACTGCATGAGAGATAATATACAACCATGAATTAAGGCAGACCATGAAACTTTCCATGTTATGAGTTCCAAAGACTGCTCTATAAAGAAAAAGGTGTGAAGTGAGATTCTGTGCAAAGGCAGATTTGCTTTCTCTGAGAAAAGATTTTAAAAAAAACAAACATATTTGCAGGGAAACAGTATTTTGTTTACAGGATGAAAAAGCAAAGAAATGGACAGATTCATACCAATGTGAACCTAAACACTAAAAATCTCTTAAGCTTGCTGCCAAGGTCAAGGAAAGATTAACTTTTTTCCCTCTTTTTCATTAACAAAGCAACATCAAAGACTTGAAACAAAGGACAAGTATTTACAAAGATTGGAAGAAACTAATAAATATTTCTGTTCTTAAGAAGAGAGTCTTAAATTTTAATAAGAAACCATGAAAAAACCTATGCAGATTTGCCTGTTACAAGATGCTTTCCACAGTAACAATCTGACAGCTGGCTTCAAGGAAAGGTACTTTTGTAATAAAGTATTTTTTTATGCCAGGTCTTTCATAATGCCAGTCTAATGACTGCAGGGAGGTAGTAAGACGGTATGAACACAAGGAAAGTACACATTCATAAGTCTGTGGAAACAGACAATGGTCTATGGCATGTTTTCTGAATGGCGCCAGTGAAAACAGGGATGTTAGCTGCTGGCATTTTGTTTGAAAAAAAAGAGAAATTAGTAGTACTTCAACTGACGGTAGTTACTGGGGCACTGTTTATATACAGGAGAAAAAAAATTCAGAGACACACCTGTGACATAGGAAGCTGGAGTTTACCATTTCACGTATTTCTCTATGTATCTTTGATAAGAAGGGTGC
The DNA here is from genome assembly GCF_003984885.1 of Neopelma chrysocephalum. Classification (NCBI taxonomy): domain Eukaryota; kingdom Metazoa; phylum Chordata; class Aves; order Passeriformes; family Pipridae; genus Neopelma; species Neopelma chrysocephalum. The sequence continues at coordinate 201,548 of NW_020925302.1, forward strand.
CATCTTCCATGAAGATTAATTCAGCATCCTCTGAGCACACTGCTATACACTGTAGAGGAGTGGGTGAAAATGTTAGCCTGAACTCACCTGTATTTTTTTTGCTTTTCAGGAAACATTTTTCAATTCAATTCAAATGTGCTGTTGTGATTAATAGACAGTTTTCAGTATCAAAGGTATGCCCAAGCTTTCCTACAGAAGTTAATACGATACCGCAGTCAAAACATTATGAAATTTGAGAAGATGAGTTTATTACAAAATTTCTCTTGCCCACCTCCAGCTTATACCCTGGGAGAAGCAGAGTGAAAGACATATAATACCTTGATGTTGTGCAAAGATATTTCAGCACTAACTAAAACATTTGTGAGTTATCAGCACTGATTTGGTCATAAATCTAAAGCACAACACCACATGGAATATTTTGAGTAAACTTAACTTCATCCCTGCCAGACCCAGTAAAATAAGGAAAAGAAAGAAAATAAATAAAAATAAAAATAATTTACCAGTATAGCAAAATAATCCTCCAAGTAAGTAAGATAAATTAATAATAATAATAATGATGATGATGATGATGATGATGATGATGATAAAACCTAAAAAGCATTCCAGGACAATCAGTCTATATAGGCTGAAACAAAGTCATGTGAAGTATATTCTGTTTCTTCCTTCCTCTTGTCTTCTTTGGAGGCTAAATATCTTTCGTTTTTGATTTAATTGTTCAGAACATAACTGAATGATAAAAGTTTTTTAATAGAAATTTCTCGCAGCAACACAATCAATCATATTTCCAACGCATTCACTATCTTGAGCCCCTGAGCCTCAAAGACTTCTTTTCTATGGAGCTTACTTGTTAATTTAGCACTGATCAAAGGCTAAAACATTTATCATGCTTATTAGTGAATAAACGTAGCAGCAGGTATCCCAAGTGAGGAAGCAAATCCTTATTTCCTGCAAGAATGAATTGGAAATTATTCAAAGTGCTTGGAAATATTTTTCAAGAGGGACGAATTGTCAAAAGGAAGCACCTGCTAGATGTGGCAGCTCTAGGGTTAGAAGGAATGAAAAAAAAAAGCATTTTGCAAAGGTATCTATAGACTACTCTGTGGGGCTATTCTATAGTTTCCTTTACTTTAATTGAGTCTGAGATCCTGTACCAGCTAAACCTTAGAATGAAGTTACAAAGAACTGTATAAACTATTGTGAGAATTCTTCACCCTTTTTTCTCTAGAGCCCTAATCTTTTTTAGTTCCTAAAGATAAATGCTAACATGATGGAGAGGATCCTCTAGAACTCATCTATGCAAACAACTCTAGTATGATCTCACGAGAAATAGTAAACCCTGGTGCATGTGGACCCACCTTTACCAGTACGTAGCGGAGGGAAACAAGGACTGTATCGTACGCAGGTTCACCACTAGAGGTTTGGATCCATTTACCAGTAGGGTAACCTGTTCACAGAAGTTTCTTGGGGAAGTTGGAACTTGATAAACCTACTGAGCAAATACTCAAAACTAGGTAGGGACTTGCTCTATCTGATGAAGGCAATCCCACCAACAGTTTTTGATTTGTCCTGCTTGATTCTTACCCAAAGCTGTTACTCCATGTCTTTTAGTCTTTTCTCTCATTTGTTTATTATGACTTCACTTGGACACAGTCTGATCTTGCTTCATATTCCACCCAAATGCCAAATCTTACTATACTTAGACAACCTTTTATTCTGTCTTGTTGAAAGTTGTGGATTTCTAAATACTTTGTTGTTTTCTCCATCTTCGTTTGTCCTTCAGACTTCAATGCTCTGACTCAGCTAGCTGCATGTTCATCTTGATATGCTGTACAGGACAAAAAAGCCTGTGGAATTTTTGTGGTATTTATCTGTCATGTTTGCCAGTACACTGCTGCTCTATAGCAAACAATACTGCAGGCATACTTTTCCAGCTCCTGTAACTGCCACACTTATGGATTCTTCAATGAAGGGGCAGACTACACAATAATACATACAGAACAAGACACATATATGTACACATCTATGTATTGTTGTGGCAGTTTGAGCCACATTAGAAATCCAAAAAATCCAATTTTCAGGCTTCTCCACCCCTTCCCACAATTTATGCCAACACCAAAGAGAAACCTTCAGGCCAGAGGCTTCTATAGGGGAAGGGGGAAGTGTGTACATTCATTTACACAAATAAATACTATACAAGCTAAAGACAACTATATATATATTACATTTCTATCAACCAGTCCTTTCAAGCCCCTCCATTAACTTTAGTCCAGGAAAGAGCCTTTTCAAGGCTGGAAAGTAACCAGTCCCTCTGTGGGAGTGTTCTGGGCCCGAACGCTCCCCCTCACCAAGTTCCAGTTGTTTTGTTGTAGTCTCTCCTCCTCATGAAGTCCGAGAAGATAGCTTTGAGTCCTTGCTCTCCTGCCGCTGTGTGATCTCTCTCTCTCTCTCATACCTCGATTTGTAGGCTGCTGCAGTGTAGTTCTGCTTATCAAGCGTCCACGTCCTGGCATGTGGATTTCTCCTCAGGTTTTCAGTTGTCCTGCGTGGCAGAGACGTCCTCTGGGCCCCTTTCTCTCTCTCTGGGGGGTCCGTTTCCAGTTTCGCTTGGGACTCTTTCTCCCGAGCGCCGGGCCTACCTCCACGGCCCGTCCACTTGGCTCAGCTTCAATGCTGAGCCTCTCCTCCACTTTCTAGCGGAGGGAAAGGAAAGCCCCCCTCCACAGCTTAGCTGTAGAAAAGGAGGGGGGAGAAGGCTTGGCTGCAAAAGCCTGCCTCTCTCCTCTTACCTCAGGTCAAGTGTTGTGAGTCTCTTCCCTCACTGCACACACTCAAAAATGCTGCCTCTAACTCTGCTCTAGGCTAGGCAGAGATGAGGGGGCCGCAGGGCTCCCCTCTCCCCCCGGAGTGGGGGGAAAGAAGGAGCCCAGCCACCCCCCGACCTTCCACACCTACACGCAGCAGACACCAACAGCCCAAGTGCCAACACAGAACTTGCCAACCACTTCCAGTGCTGTGAATATATGATTTTTGAGCAGAAGTGAGCAGCATGAGTGGTGATTGGCTCTTCAGGGAACACTGCCCTGGTACCCAATCACCTCTGAACCCCCCTCTCTCGAGGGGGGGGCAATCTCAAACCATGACATAACCTATAAAAGAGACAGTAGGCATCCTGGTTTCATGTAGCTGTTCTTGGTAAAGTGTTTTTTGTATTGACAATTTTTCCATGTATTGATTTTGTATATTTGATCGTAAGGGTGTTATAAATTGTGAAACCAAGCAAGAAACTCAGTAGAGCATACTGCCTGGCACCTCCAGAACTATGGCTTCAAACCATTCTGACTATTGAATTTGCCTGGATTTCTTCTTTGCAATAGGAGCCCATTGGTGTTCTGTGCATCAAATCACCAATGAAAGATGCTTCAGTTTCTCAATCCCCAACAAGAGTTTGCTTTGGAGAAATTTTCAGCTTAGAACTGACAGAAATAAAAGATCCTTGTTACTGTCCATCTTAGTCACTATCTCCAAGGAGAGAAACTTGAACTGTTGGAGTAAATTTTTTTGTGATAAACCAAGTTTATCGGTGAAAATATAGTTAATATTTTCTATGATAAATATTAGAAACCCATAGAAATTAGATTATATATATACCTCCTGCAGAAAAGAAAACCCATACCCAAGGTTTCCCATATCTGTGGTTATTTTACTTTTCGTATCCAGTGGCTATTTTCATGCCAAAGTAGGGAAGAGGCAGTAAAAACACAAGAGTTTCAGTACTGAACTTTCTATGTAGTCCCGAGCAGCAAGTAAGCCTAGGAATAGTGTAGGTGAATGCAGAAGCTCTGACATAATATTTCAAGGGTAGGATTTGAAAGGCAAATTTCTCAAATGTCTCCACATTATCAAAAGCTCATGGGCTTAACCGTGGAGTTTATCTGTTACAAGACGCACCTATTTTACAAACATGACAGGTGAAAGAAAAAAGACCTGTAAAAACTAATTTAAAACATAAGGAAATTCCTTTTATTTTGCAGTGGATCTTAACAGTTCTATGTCCTCCTGCTGAAGAAAAGTGTGTTTGTAATTTGAAGATGTTGGGTTTTGTCATCTATTCTCTCAAAGGGAAAATGAGAAGTCTTGTGCAATAAAATGAAGTCTCCCACTTCCTCTGTTGTCATCAGAACTCCTCCTTGCTAAGGATCTTCTAAAAAATACAGATCATCTGATTGAAAATATGAGAAGTAACAGCAATTTATTCCAAGAAAAGCCCAACTTCAAACCTGAGAAATCATTTTTAATGATGCCTCCTTACCTTGCATTTTTGCTGTCATTAGTAATCACAAAATTAGACATTTGAAGCTAACAATAAAAATAATACTTGAAAAAGAATAGTAGGCATATTAATTCCACAGAATGTTGCCTTTTGAATTTATTGAAACTGAAATAACATTCACTCCCTATATTTCTTAAAAATTAGACAGCTTTACTACAAATTAAGGCAGAAATACTGCAATAACTTAAATAATTGTTTATTCTTGAAAGCGTATATAAAATTTTGGAGATGACAAATCAAACACCTATGTAAGGGCAGAACAACTTCAAAGAATTCTTTACTTTTCCTTAGCTTTATTGAGTATTTTTTAAGCATGAACAGGGGCAGAGCAGAGATACTTTGGTGCTGTAAGCCAAGTAATTCACATATTGTTTTTAAGTATGGAAGACAGATAGAACACAATTCTGACATTGTTCCTTAAAATGCATATTGATATACTATTGTTGTTACAGTGTGCTAAACAGCTAAATAAGATGCACAAATATGTGGCTTGAAAATTTAACAGAGTAAAAAAATCAAAGTTGACAGTAAACACTATTTGATTGTGAAATAATCTCCCTTGGGAAATGGTGGTGAAAAGCTCCATCTCTAGGAATATTAACTGTTAGACTGCACAAAACATTGGAAAATATACTGGAGAGAATAATTTTGTACTGACAGCAGTCTGGACTAATGTCCCTTTCTGTGACTTCTGTAATATCTGGGAAGAATGTGTTTCAGTTACTCAATCTTAAATTCTTCTTTGGATCTCCCATAATCTACCATAGACTTTGATTACATCAGGTATTTTAATAATCAAGAGTAAAGACTGTAAAAACGAGGAGTTTTGTAGAAATAGAAATAATAAATAAATAATGTGTCAAATGTACTAAGCTTCTTTCATGCCTATCAGACATGGTTGTAATGAGTATTTGGACGTGTTATGAGATTAGCTCAGTTGGTTAGAGCCTGGTGCTAATAACGCCAATGTTGTGGATTCGATCCCTTTATGTGCCATTTACTTAAGAGTTGGACTCGATAATCCTTGTGGGTCCCTTCCAACTCAGAATATTCTGTGATTCTGTGATATCCATGTAGCATTCCCCTCCTTTCGAGTGCCACGAACTACCAATTAAAATTAAAAACAATGTGACACTATACAAGCTATTCCTGGCTTTTGAATTACTGTTGCAAGTATAGTAAAGGAAGGAAAAAAATGCCTGAAAAACTGACCCACTAAAATTCACCCGATGTTGTTCTTCCACAGAGAACAAACATGCATGTAGCAAAATGTATTTTACTGGGAAAAGTTATCAATCTTTCTTCACCATATTTTTGTGCAGTTACTGTTTCTTTCCCCAAACTCAGCTTTTAATCTGGTTTCAAAGTTGCAATATTTAGTCTCTTTGCTTCATTCCAGTGTGTGATTAAAAGAGCAAGGTACAGAAGAGGTTCCAGATTAGCCACCAGTATGCAACTAAATTGGTTAGAGCATGGTACTAATAACACCAAGGTCAGGGGTTTGATACCAATAAAGGCCATTTGCTTAGGAGTTGAACTCAATGATCCTTGTGAGTCCTTTCCAATTCAGAATATTCTGTGAAATGCAGTCCACTTGGGAAAGTGTTGAAGATTGTCATTCTGCATTCCAAGCACTTTTAGGTTCCTTTCTTAAAATAGCCTTTATTTTCTTAATGGACTAATAAAATAAACTGTGACATTACTTTCATCATGAGTCTCTTTTTTATTTTACTTTCACATTTCAGAATATTTCCAAGCAAACTTTTATTTTCAGCTACTGCAGTCCCTTACAGTGGAGAATCAATATCTGAATCCTCTCAGAGCTAGGCCCAATTCCCTAAAATCCTGAGGCTCCTTCCATTCACATCAGCTGCAGCTGTATCAGGCTTTGAGGAGGAAAAAACTTTTGCTGTTACTTACTTGTTCATCTATTATTAAGGAAATTTTTTTATATTGAGTAATTACCTTACAATTTCAAGAAGAATAATTTTAGTATGGGTGACAATGTTTTCTGAAAGACACCTCTTGTTATTCAGTTTGGATGACTACCTGCCAGACACAGATGTGGTAATGGCTTTTCCACCTTACTCATTTGAGCTGTTGATTATAATTAATTGGAGCTTTTTAAAGACAAGCATATGATGTACAGTAGCAGATGTTCAGTATAAAAATTTGTCTTGGGAAAACATATCTAATCAACTTGGTGAAAGAAGACTGATGACAAAGAAATAATTAGTGCTCTGTAGACAAATACTTTAGGGCTCTGAGACACTAAACTGTGAGGCCACAGTGTATTGATCTCTGAGTCATGTCTTTGCATATTCCTCATCTGCTAATGACAGGGCAAAACAGAAGAACATGAAATTAAATTCCACTGTACTCTGATACTGAATGTCCTAAGGGCTAGGGGATTTTGTTGGCATATTTGTAAAAGGGTAAACATACATAGAATCATAGAATCATAGACTTGTCTGGGTTGGAAAGTACCTTAAAGATCATCTAATTCCAAACCCCCTGCCATGGGCTGAGACACTTTCCCAGATTGCTCATAGCCCCATCCAATCTGTCCTTGAACACTTCCAGGGACTGGACATCCACAGCTTCTCTGGGTAACCTGTTCTAGTGCCTCACTACACTCACAGTAAAAAATTTCTTCCTCATATCTAATCTAGACCTACTCTCTCTCAGTTTAAAACTATTTCGCCTTGTCCTGTGACTACAAAGCCCTGTAAATAGTCTCTCTCTGTCTTCCTTGTAAGCTCCCTTTAGGTACTGGAAGGCAGCAATTAGGTCATCCTGAAGCCTTCCCTTTTCCAGGTTGAACAATTTCAATTCTCTTAGCCTTTCTTCATAGCAGAGAAGCTCCATCCCTTTGGTCATCTTCATGGCCATCCTCTGGACTTGATCCAACAGATCTGGGAATCCCAGAGCTGGACGCAATGTTCCAGGTGGAGTCTCATGAGAGGATAGAGGGGCAGAATTACCTCCCTCGACCTGCTGGCCTCACTGCTTTGGATGCAGCCCAAGACACAGTTGGCTTTCTGGGCTGTGAGTGCACATTACCAGTTCATGTCCAGCCTCTCATCCACCAGCATCCCCAAGCCCTTCTCAATCTGTTCATCCCCCAGCCTGTACTGATATCGGTGGTTGCCCTGACCCAGATGCAGCACCTTAAACCTGATCTTGTTAAACCTCATGAGATTCCCATGGGCCCACTTCTCAAGCTTGTCCAGGTCCCTCTGGATAGTATCCTGTCCCTCAGGTGTGTCAACAGCAGCACTCAGCCTGGTGTCATCTGCAAATTTGCGGAGGGTGCACTTGATCCCTTCATCTATGTCATTAATGAAAATATTAAGTAAGAAGCAGGAAAGTTTAGCATTTTTGTGATTATATAAATAATAATAGCATAAGAATCCTTGTTAACCATAGTCAAACAATGGGGTAGCTGATAGACTGAGTAACTTTGGGAAAACAGACAAAATTTTACAGGCTAAAAGCCATTTCCTTAAACACTGATAGAGCAACTCCTGCAGTCACTGCGTTGTCACTGGCCATTGTTTTTCACTTCCAATGTTACTTCCTTGTCACAGAGGCTGAGATACAACTACCATTTTTATCTGCAAGAATAAGTCAGGCCGAGAATTGGGAAGCTGTGCTGAATTTTCTTTCAGGTTATTGAGGGTTCAGTTAGTTGTAGTTTGGTTGTTGGCTGGTTGTTTTCTCTACTCAATAGCTGTAACTAACATCAGAGAAAAAGCTTGTGCAAAAAGAGCTGGATGGTCCTCATATGACATGATAGTTCAAAACAGTTTTGCATCATTACAGATTTTTTGTCCTAAATATGAGTAAACAAACAGAAGACTCATACTTTTTGTCATGCAGGTAAGATAAATGTAAACAGATTTATAAAGTGATATGTTTTGTCTATAGGCACCTGAACAATAAACACTCCTTATTCACACAGAATAACTGACAATTGGAAGACCTGATTAATTTGATTCATGGCTTTGTTTTTTACTTAACTGTGTACGTTTAGAAGAAGTACAAAACACAACATAGATTTACAAACTTCAGGTGGAAGTTCTAGTAGGAGATCATGCAGAGATACTTGAGATGTGTAGATAGAAATAAGCTAGACAGAAGGACATAAGTATTATCACAATTGATCCTTTTTAAGGAGAGTCACTAGTGAAGAGCTTGGGCTTAATGTTTTAGAAGAATGAGGGTGGCAAACCAAGCTTAGCATTCCTAGTTATTTAGCACGTTTCTAAAAAATGGGAGAAAAATTCTCTCTGCTGTCACAAGAGAAATCTCAAGTCAGATTTTGATTATACTCATAAAAGACCAAATTGTACTGCAAATTTATGGAGAGATAATCTGTGATATTTGAGCAATGAAGTCCTTGTATTCACATCAATACCTATCACAACAAAGTGACTTCTTCAATACCTCAAGATTATTTTTCTTATTAGGAATTTATATTTTTTCTAATTGGTCTTGATTAATGTCTCCCTGAATACAAAAGGACTTTCTCTTTTGACATGAGAGGATGGACTTTGCATGGTCTCTGTTACCGTGACTGTGGCAAAAGTTATACACACTACTCTCATTCCTCAGACTTCAGAGCTCAGGGGTGCACATTAGTGTAGTACCTAAAAAACTACATCAGGGGTCTCTGTTGCAGGCACTATTGTAAATGTACTTTTTAATATTCTTCTGTCTTTTTTTCTTAGATGTCCTGAGATAGGAATTCTATATAGAATATAGGAGAAAAGATTATATTTTTCATGTAGAAGAAAATAGGGGTTTTTTTGTTTGTTTTGGAGTTTCCTATGTTAAAATAAATTTATGACATTCCTGTTTGCATTCTTCCCATTAATTGTTTTTGTTGTTTTTGTTTGGTTGTTTTTATGTCAGAAATGGTTTCTCTGTGATGAAAATTGAATAGTTTGAGAATCAGAGTTAGTGAATTTTAGAGACCAAAAAAAAACCATTATTAGTAGAAAAAACCCATAACATTAAAAATGAATCTGTTCTTGAAATAGCTGAGGCTCAGTTTGTGTAAAGTCTGTGCCAATGGTGAGGGACTCTTTAAAACACTGTTAAGTAAAACAGTATTATAGTTGAATAATGGCTTGAGGCAAAGAATTAATGAAAAACTACCCTGTTGTGAAACTCAGCAGATTAGAGCTATAAAATGGTTATTATATCTAGAAGTGTTAAAGCTGGTTTGAGTTTTTAAATTTCAGGACGGGAAGTAAGATGTATTCATTTGAGGACATCTATTAGCAGTTAACTAAAAATAGTCAACACAATGCTGACCTTGAAAAACATCCAAGGAAAAAAAACCCAAAAGAAATTATTATAGTGGGAAGGTAAGTGAAAGTTCTGACCTCAGAATAATTAAATAAAAGTTATTCTGTTGCCTGATATGGTTTTTAGTGTCCTCAAGCTTCTCAATCCCTATATGGTTTCTGTAAAGGTAAAGTGGTTAGTCCTTGGAGATAATCCACATTCTAATGAAAATTACTGTTAAACAAGCATGTTCAAATCCACTTGAAAGTGACATCACTTAATGCTTGAATTATGCTTTTATTTACTTACTCATTTGAGTATTATTATCTATATATTCAGCACTTCAATGAGGAAGAGTTGTCCATTTCATGTTTTTTCCTTCAGACAGAAGAAAGAAAGAGACATCTAGCTCAGCTCCTCTGTTTTGGTGCTCAGGTAGAGTAGGATCTCTGGTTAATGGTGTGCAACATTCAGAAAACATCAGAAGCAATTAGAGGAGGGAGAGGGCAAAAACACATATGTATCTGCAGCCATCAGCTCTAGAAAAAAAACATGCACACCTTAATTCAATTACAATGTTGGAGAAGAAACTTGACTGCAAGTCTGCTGTCCTTAGGAATATAAGCAGTTATTAGCAAAAACTTGCATTAGGAAAAAACCACCACAACCCAACCTTCCTCTCAGCAACATTCGTCTGCCTAGGATATAATGAACAGAAGGCAAATTTAAAATTTTATGCAAAGAAAGGGAGGATAATTAATGTGTAGTCCAACAGCAACAAGCCTTATACACATATAGTGCAGATGAGCACTGATAAATGGTTATGAAGCCAACATGAGTCCCCATACTTGCATGTAAGTCAATGGTAATGATCAGGGAAGTCACTTGCTCATATCAGTGAGAACCTGTCCTGCTGTGCAGCAATACTTATACCACACCAAGTTATGCATGCCTGAATGGATAGGGCCAAATGTGCTTCCACGGATGAGAAATGTCTCTAAAGGGAAGAGACATGAAAATTCGTTATAATCACAGGTACTTTTGTGCACAATGAAATAAACCCACCCACCCCTATTTAAATATGGTGAAACATACCAATTGCACTTATATTTCTTACCTTGAACACTTAAAGTATCACTCAAAAAAAGTGTTCAACTCAAAAAAAGCTGTGCTGAACAAGTTTTGTCTTACATTCTTGGAAGCAACTGGGGCAGAATAAGCTATGTTTTCTTTTTATACATTTTAGTCTGAAGTTAGACCCTAGTATGTTCTATAACATTAAAGAGTCTTTGACAGGTTTATATCCCTTTTGAAAAAAGTGCTGACAGCTAGGTATCATAGAGTTTTTGCTTTCATATGCAAATTCAAGCTTTTGTGCCTGGTTCTCATCAACAATTCAGAAAATTGCAGACTTTTTTTTAATTAAAATGTTATAACAATAAAACCTGAGAAAAGCAATCCTAAAGTCTCTTTGATGTAACAGAAGATAAAATCCAGTGCAATTTTGCTAGTGTATGTGAAAGGTGCCATTTTTTTCCTTTTCCAGTAACTGACTTTAATGTCAAATCACAGATCAGGTCATTATCAGTCAGGGCTAGAGGCAACATCTCCCAGTGGAGTGTATTTTGAACTGAGGTGTAAATCTGAGATTAGATTGAATGGTCATGTTTTTAGAAAGTCTCAGGCAGTAACTCAGACACTTCACTTAGAAAGAGATTTATTTGAATGGTGTAACATGCAGACATCAATAAACAAATTTTTCTTTGTCAGAAGGAATAATTGCTGGCAAACTGAGTTTTAACACGAGGCAGGAGCTGGATCACTGAGCTAATTTATTCAATTAAGCAAAGTTCCTGAGGTGGAACTATTGAATTTTGAACATATGAACTTCGTGAAAGGTTACAGAAGGATGTATAAAACTTAAGGTATCTGAAGTGAAATAGGCAGCAGATCTAAAAAGAATCTTGTCATAGGATAGTGGCATATGAATTTTATGTGCTTGTTTGATGTATCTAAAATTTTATTAGGTTCTGATCCACAATTGCCGTATTTCACTATGCAAAGGCTTGATAGGTTAGTAAAGTCTGAGAAAATGGAAGCAGCCTGACAAGAAATGTTTGTCTTGAAAGCCTGTACAAAGAGTATGTATGAGCAGCATCAGTGTTGTAAATGTTTAGTTAGAGTTCCTTCCAGCAAAATGTAAAATACAAAGATAGCTCAAGGGATTTTACTGACTGTGACAAATTGAAACTATACAACCTTATCAGTCTTCAGTTACTCAAGCATTTTGATACCTCTATTATTTTCAAATACTTTCTAGGTTCTGGTAAGAATTCACTATAAAATTGGATGCTTTTGCCACGTGAAAGTAACTGAAAATATCTTCCCCTTCTCTCTGTGAGTTTATAAACACAATTTGTTACCCAAAACAGAGCACGGAAACAACAGATATAAGTGAAATGTCATTGATTCCAATGTTAGCATTTTTTGAGATAATCAATCAAGACAAGAAAAGGAAATAGTTAAAGTGATGAGAGGAGCAACCACACAAGGTGTACCAAGAACAGAGTCTTAAAATGTGATCCCCGTAAAACTATCTGTTGCCCTTTGTTCATACACTCCATGGTGAATAAAAGAGAGAAAAGAGGGAGACAGAAAGAATAAGAGGACTCTCTTTTGTGCAGCTGTGAGCTCTGCACAGGAATTCTACACAACTTTCACCAGGGTGCTGTCTGAACAATTAACTGCCAATTGTCTTCAATCATTTCTGCTGTGTTTCCCAAAGCTTGTGGTGACAGCAGCTCTCTACAGAAGATTTAGCCAAGGGAAGTTGTAGTGTCCTTCACACCATCATCTTTGCTGTATTGATACAAACATTATCAGATGACAGCAGTGATAAGCTGGAGGTCACTGGAGGTCACCTGCATTTCCTGTAGTACGAGCTAAACTTTTGCACTCTCTTATTTCTTGCCAGAAGTTCTTTTTTTTCCTGATCTGCTCTAAGATGAAGACGTTGAGAGAGTCATTAGCCTTCTAAACTTCAATCTTTTTTAAATGTCTGTTCAGTTGCTTATAGTTTGAACAAATTTCTTTTGTTAGAGAAATTCACAAATTCTGATGGCAGTATACAGACTTCTTGGTGGAGGGAGATGTCTAATAAGTTTCAGTCCCATGATGAAAAATTGCATCAAAATTTGAGCAGGATGGGAATGTAGAGTGAGATGATCAAAGCTGTTGCTTGTGTGATCATGGTTCCATACCTTGGTAGAATTCCACCCAATTCAAAATAAAGAGTAGAGGGAAAACTTGTCACACAATCACCTATAGAGATAGACATTAGAGAAATAAAAGTCAAGCAATTAAAAACCTGTTTGGTGCCTTAGGCATGTTTCATTCATTGTTCATCAGCTCCATTGCTCCGTCTGTTCCACTTAATGGTTCATTTGGTTGAACTTCAGATCAAAAAAGAAAGAAAGAAATATTCTGTGCAAAAGAGAAAATTGTTATATTTTCTTAGGACATGCTGGCTGCAGATCAGAAACTCTAAGGTGATAGGTACAAATGTGCTGTCTTATTGAGTATATGGAGGCGTAAAAATTCAGTTAAATCTTTTATATCTAGTATTCTGGTTACAGTTGCTTTAAAGTATGGCTCTAAAAATCTGAGAGGAGAGTACAGCAGATCTTATTAGCAGGTGAAATTTAGGTCTAGTTCTTTTATATCACTGATTTTAATTAAGATACTCTTTATAATTAGTAATAAAGCTCTATGTGTTTTACTTCTGTCCACTTTACAGGAAAGTTACCCGATGGAATCAGATGAAATATTCATCTGGCACAATATCCTGCCTCTGATAATGACCAGTAGTAGACACTTAGGACAGATGCAAGGTAATGTCTTTGCCCTGATGTACTACACCTTAATTTATCAGCAATTTGAAGATTGGCCTCTCGATCATTCAGCTTACATGACCTTAATAGAGTTAATCTCCTAAATTGTCTTATTCCTCTCTCATGACAAATGTGTTTTGTTTTCAACATTTCCAGGAGTCTGAGTAAAAGAGGAAATGAGTTTACACTCTACTTGTAAAGCTTATGATGTTTTCCATATTTTGACTTAATAAAGTCACCAGCCAGAAGTGTACCACCAAATTCAATTGAAAATGAGACTGAAATCTAAAAGGTGGGTTCCCAAACTTTCTGATGTTCAAGAAAATTCAGTTATGTACTTTTAGTCAGAAAAGGTACTCCGTCTCTACTTCCAACCCTCTCATTGGTCCGACAACACCAAGGGTCAACATACTATAGAAAATTCTGAATCACCCATTATTTCCAGTCTGAGTAGACACAGAAGTATTATAAAAAAAACATTATAAACCTCAAGTAAAAATTCTTTCTCATGGGAAGAATGATTTTAGTTTGCAGGTCAAATAGAACTGATCAAAACCTGAGATTTTAGCATGGATCAAAGAGAACTTTATTTTTCCTTTTCATTGCTCTGCTTTTCTGTAGTTTTCCTCTGCTAAATGAATGTCATGGCATTTAGTTCTATTGTTGTGAGAGAAAAATATATTTATTGCTTAATTTGAAAGTGTAAAGGCTAGCTAGTGGAATAGATGATTTTGTAAGGCTTTTTGTTGTTTATGTTTTGATGTCATTAATAGAATTGCATGTAGGCTAATTAAATGAATTTATAATTCGAGTGCTTAAAAATTGTTATAGAGTTATCCAGGCATCTGCATTCTTATGTCAGTGTAATAAATCAGCAAAACAAAATTGCTGTCCTACTATACCATATTGCTGCAGTATATTACCATATACTACATTTCTGCTATATCATTTACTATTGCAGAGTTCCATTCATTTGAAAGTTGATCTATAGATGCCTGTAAAGAGATCCCTTTTCAAGCACTTGCAATGGAAAGATTCAAAGGGGTATGAAAGAGGATACTGTAGGGGAAATTCATGGGAAAAAAAATATCGGTCTCAGAACTAATTTAATAGAAAACGTTCCTAGAAATAGTAACTACTTGCCTTAGTAAAGACATATACCTTCTCACTCCTACCTATTACCTTTGGAGACAGTGGAATCAAAATCTACCTTTCTTAATCACATAGCAGGTGTGTGTGTGTGTGTGTGATTTCTCAGACAGTTTGTACCTTGTGGGGGATAGCCATAATGCAATAAAATGATCATAAAAGCAAACTAAATATGATGCTTTTCTTTCATAATTTTTGAGAGTTGTATGGATTATGCCTCTGATGAATAGGTGTCAATCAGGATGAAACACTTGTTTAACAGCAAGTGGCTGCATGCTACAAAGTCCTATTTAAAGTCTTGCAGGTCTGGTGCTTATTCAGCATCACCAGATGGTGGACCTTCCAAAATTATGTCCTGAGCATGTTCGGTCTTACAACTGAAGTGAAAAGATTTTATTCCCTCAAAATGTATGCAAATATCATACTGACATGTATAAAACACGCAAATAGGCATACATTTTATAATAGAGAATTTTTGGTTAGGCAGGGTGTAAATCGTCTCCAAATATGGGACAGAGGAACTTCAGGTATGTGAAAGGTTAGACAATATGAGCATTCGAATAGGAGGCTATAGTTTGATAGCAGTTTGACACAAACTGTGCTGAGAATTTTTGCCATTCAGTCCTCCTCTTTGTTCTCCTGTCCTACATCTCTGTCAACTCGCCCACCCATACAGCTTGCAATGGGCTAATACAGTTCATTGATGAAAGAAGTGATCCTACAGGGATAGTTTTCTCCTGGCCCTCACAGTCAGGTGGAATATATACCAGGAGAACAAAGGGAGAGGAACTGCAACAGACTGCTTAAATTGCCAAATGTGTCACAGAAGTAGGGAAGACATTCTTATACCCTATCAACAATCTAACTCCAGGAAGCTGAACTCAAAAGGAGGAAGAAGAATGCAGCACAAAAGCACTGGGATGGAGCATTTATATATTACATACTTTACCCATTTATATATTACATACTTTGCCTGATTTCTGGGTTCTGTTAACTTATTTTTAAAGACCACTATTACCCATTTTCAAGCTAAATGAAAAGATGTACCTAATGGAAAAGACATACATTGTTTTTAGTAACATTTATTTAAATATAGAATATTTTATGTATAGCTAGAGGTCTTAGGTTTGGTGTACAACAGTTGAGAATTTAGGGAAACATCAAAAAGGTGAACAAGTTCAGAAGAGTTTAAATAATATACTTAAATAATATACACTTTTCCTACGTACGTGTGTATACCCTTTCCACAAAATTATTATCTATTCCGGTTAACCAATTCACCACTCAAAGACAAACACATATTTAAAGTCCTTACCAAAATCAGACTGTTCATCTTAATGGCAAATTCATGAGTGTTTTCAATTTTCATTGCAGTTCTAGATGGAATAATAGCTTAATATTTTTCTAGTAACTCTACAGGCATTTCCTTGCAGGCTGGAAGAGAGTGAGATAAATGTAATAGATGCTTACCTTTGACACCTTTTTCAGCGCTCCTAGCAGAAGGGCTCCTCAGGTAGAGAAGCTAAGAATACAGCTCTCTCTGACCTCCTATCAGGTTATATGGCTTCAGGGAAGTGACCTGTAATAGCTGATGGGACCTCTGCCATCAGCTCCTATAGTTATCCAGTGACTGGTTTTCTTTCACAAATTTTATTACTGTTGTTGTTGTTATTATTATCATTATTTTGTGGAATGACAAGTTTGGGTAAGATAAATGAATTTTTCTTTAATAATTCAAATATTTTTTTTCTAGATTATTTCTAACATTTTAGATGCTTGAATTCTGTTTGCTTCTTGTACCACTTCACACCCTCCCACTTGCCAGATACATGCAAGCATTTAGGATTTTAATTGTGGTGTAAACTGACATCTCACAAGAAAATAGTAGGATGGGGAATTCCTTGAAGATCAAGGATTGCAAGATTCTCTTCA
Organism: Neopelma chrysocephalum; assembly: GCF_003984885.1. Classification (NCBI taxonomy): domain Eukaryota; kingdom Metazoa; phylum Chordata; class Aves; order Passeriformes; family Pipridae; genus Neopelma; species Neopelma chrysocephalum. Next base: position 218,144 of record NW_020925302.1, read on the forward strand.
GAGAATCGTTCTTAAATCACACAACTGTGTAATCTATTCTTCGTAGCCCATCTCTGATGAACAATGTTACCACAAGAAGACAGGAGAGTCAGGTTAGTGCTTGTCCTTCAATTTTTACTCCAGCCGAGCTGCTGTCAATGTTTATCAGCAACTGCAAGATGTGGACGTACTTCTTTAATCCCATATATAACTACATTCCATTCTCTGATACAGTTGTGATTTTTTCCACACATTGTTATCTCATTTATTCCAGCTGGCAGCTACACAAGACTGGGAGACATCTTCATTGTTTTATAAACTGTTTAAAAGCATGAGCACCATAAGAGCCAAAGTACAGCATTCTGGGATCTGATACTGCATTTTGTTGGAAAAATAAAAACTAAAAATAGTTCAGTTAATCAGAAAATTACCTGTAATAATTCTGTGCATAAATTGTCTCCTTCAAAACAGTGTCATTGTTTGCAGGCAGGTAGGAATTTGGAGGAGCCTCAGAATTTTGATTTACAGTGATTTTGAACATTGGGTTTGGGACCAGACTGGTCATGGAGCAACTGTCGCAAGATACCACGAGCTAAAGGTTCCTGAGTAAAGAGTCAGTGATTTAAGGTTCGCAAGGAGCAATGCTGAAGTCCCAGGAAACGAAATCTCAAAGCTGCAAGGTGTCTTGGTGTTTTCTGTTTGTAACATTGGTTTCTGATGGAAACATCCACTGAAAGATTTTAATACAACTGGCATTCTGTTTTAATAAAGATGTTTCTCATGATTCACCACACATTTTGAATACAGTTGGAACTCATCCATTTTAAGAAAATCTTTTCAGAAAATCTGCAAACTGATTGCAACTAGTGTAACCCCAGATAACTGGACAGGCATAAAAAGTTATCAGGGTATGCAGTGAAAAATAAGCATATATCATTCATTTTAGAAAAGCAAAAACATTTGAATCAAAAAAGTTTTTTTTGTTGAAGGTGGTGGATTTTTTCCCCTTCCAGTCCTTGCTCTTTCCATAGAGAAATGTGTGTCAAAAAGATAGAGAAGCTTTCATGTCCCATGGTTTTTTTCTTCATAGTTTTAATGGCAACCCATTAGTCTGAGAGGATATCTTTCAAAGCTGTGCACACTTTCAAAGTTGTGCTATGCAACTCCCATTAAAATCATGGGGAACCTGGAGGCTAAACTTCTTCCCAGCTTTGAAAATATACAGTATTTGAAAAGCTACAGTAATTGCCATTTATCTGTGCTTGAATTAACTGGATGATTCATCATATATAACTTCTCAAATATTATGATTCCACTTCTGGGTGCCCATACAGTTGTGATTCAATGATATAACTGCATTGTAAAATCCCAAAGCACAGTCTTTTTCATTTGTCATGTAGTAAGCTCATACATACAAAAATTTAAATTTTTCATTACTTATATCAACTAATTATCTTATTAAAAAATAAATGACAGAGAAATTTCTTTTATAGAAGGGAATATTGTTCATTTATTATGCGTGCTAACTTCTAAATAAAATAGTCATCATAAGCCAATGTGAAACCTTGACGAATTAATAAAACTAATAGACATCAATTGTAATGTCACATGAATCATTATCAGTAATTCTGAAAAATTTGTCCAAATATGTGTGCAAAAATTTCTCTAGAGTTAATTAAAATAAGAATTTTAAGCAGTAATAAAATCAAAAAGTTAATGTGATGAGCTCAAAATGAAAAGCCATAGGACTAGGCAACTTAATAGAACCATACAACACTTAAATGTATTAAGAGTTTGTGAGCCAATGTAGATATAAGTGGTCTTGGACCATTGTGGTGGTTTGAAAATCCTTTTCTTTGGGGTAGCAATGGTTTGCCCCACTGATAATACTGGACCAATCAAAGGTTCATATGCACCCTATGGAAATTACATACCCACAGCAACGGAAGAGAAGGTGGTGAAGTAGTTTTTAATAGGTAGTTAGCCATGATCTGAGCCACGAGGAAGCAGGGGGCCAGTGAGCCCCCTCTGGGGGCCAAGAGCCCCCAGCCCCAGCTGAGGCTATGGGACACCTGGTGTAGTGTCAAAGCTGGACCGGGTCCCGTAATCAAGAGCTGGAGGCGTTTCCTTACTGTCAGCAGCAGCAGAAGACATTGAAAGCGGCAGCAGAGCAGTCCTGAACAGAGACAGCGATGGCTGAAAGCCAAAAAGATAGTCAGTAGCAGCAAGATAACGTGAAGCCGGCTGAGAGACCCAGAGATGTTCCTGCCTGAAGGAGAGCTGGCAATGAAACAGAGGAAAACTCAACAGAGCTGGTTTGGGGTAAGACTGTATTACTTTCCCAAAACCCAGAGACCTGCTGAAGAGCAGGGGTGGACTTCCAAACCTTTAGGGAGTCCCAAAATGCAGCAGCAGCTTCAGAGAGAGAGAAAGGAGCTGAGAAACCCAGAGTCGTCCTGAGAGCTGAGCCAGGACGGAATGCGGAGGACATGCCCTTGTACCTGCTGCTGCTGCTTCTATCATGCTGGCGAGCTGAGACAGAGCAAAAGAGCTTCAGTAAGACTGAACTGAAAGCTGTCTTCAATGTTCTACCCCAAGAGGGGTGAAGATCTACGAGGAAATCCCCCGAAAGCTCAGGCTCAGGGTTGGAATTTCCACAAAGTAAGAACCAAACTCCTGACTGCCATGCTTAAATCTGCTGCCTCAAGAAAATGAAGGACACTAACCAGTGCCACAAAAACTAAAATGAAGGAAGTGTGGCCTGTGCAGTAACAGAAAGACTTTTCTCTTTCCTTCTTGGACTTTTATTGAAGGAAAAGAGGAGTTTAATTTAATGTAAATATATATATGTGCGTGTAAATAAACCTTTGTAAGTATTTTCCCCTTCCCCCAATAACGAATGGTTATGTTTTGTCTGAAAATTCTCCATATGAGGTGAAAAAGATATCAAGCCCATATCATCACTAAACCCTCTCACAGGGGCAAATTGTGAGAGGGGGGCTTGAACTTAGAAATTGGATCCTTTGGGAGTTTCAAACCATGAAGCCTACTAGCACTCTATTTTCTCACTACCAGATGTTTATTTGGCTTTTATTAGCAGTGTACAACTGCTACTGATGTGTTGGTTGAGCACATTGTAAGAAATTACCTTTTCATATCCACATCCTGTAAACATATATTCTCATAATAATATTATTCTCATAATAGTATTCACAGGTCTCTGTGAAAGCCTTGCATGATTCTGAAATGTAAAGGGGAAAAGTACAATATATTAGCAGGTTTATATTATTTGAATTTTCCTTAAAATCAGATTTTGTTTAGAATTACACTATATTCAAGAGGAAAACACATGTCAAAAATTTCAGTGAAACTGATTTGTAACTTCAGATCCAAAAATGATTTAAAACCAAAGCCAGAATTTTGACAACTCTATAGTTACAGAAGTCTTGAGTTCTAAAATGTGTCCAAAATCTGTGACCTGTGATTTCATTTGTTTGCTTGGTTGTTTGTTATACTTTCCAAATATGAGTTTTGTATGGCATGAAGAATAAAATCCCGTCTCCAACTTCCTAAGGAACATATATGTACAAATCAAAAATATTGTTATCAATGCAAATTCAGATGAATAGATTAAAAAACAAGCAGAGCTATTTCTCAAGTAATCAGGGGTTGATTTTGGTCATAACAATCCTTGAAAAATCTAAAATCCACCAATATGCTGAAAAACTTCACAGAATGAAAGAAAAGGGAAGCCAGCAGTAAAAGAGAAGCAGCATCCCAGTTTGTCACAGCTAGAGGCAAATATGAAGCTGACAAAATAAAATCTGCTACAGTCAAATGGCAGAAGGGATAATTTTCAGATTTCATTGCCTGAGTTTCTGTGATTAACAACAAAAGAGAGGGGAAAAAATATGGGTATCAAAACTCATGATAAATCCCCTAGTGCAGTCATATTTTAAAAGGCCACAGAAGCTAAGGGGACAAATCAGTGTCACATACCTAGAGCAAATATAGTCTTGTTTCACTTGGACAGTAACACAAAGATTCAACTGCAAATTATCACCCAGCTCATGGAAATGGTCTGAAGATAAAACTTGTACTTACATTAGCGCTTCTTATATTCTCTCTCTGCCAGCTTCCTGCTCTCCTACTCTGCCCCACTGTACTATATGTTCATTACAGTCAAAAAAAGGGGGCATATCCATAGCTCCATCCTCATTTTGACACCTGATAGATCTATCATTTCCTCTAACAAGTGACTGTTCGAAGTCCAAGTTCCTCTGTTTCTCATATCTGATCCCAAACTGGGAATGTGCACTTTCTAATTCTAGTCAGCAAGAGCTACTGAAATTTGATCCCAACATTTCATTTTAATTTTTCCTTTAAATTCATAAAGAAATGCTGTTGTCTCCAGTCACTGGAAGGAACCCAAGAGAGTAAGAATCACAGTCTTGGAAGTCAGAAGCAAAAATGTGGTCATTGGACCTTTCTTGCTTCCTCCTCACTTGATTGTAACAGTACCTTGATACACACTCCAGAAATATGAAAAGGAGGTGGTTAGTATTTGCAGAAAAGGTCATCTTTTGAAGGTGCTAAGAGCTGATTTAAGCAGAAACTGGGTACCTGGCTACCTCTACAAATCTGTTCTTTCCTTTCCTGTCTTCATAAGCCTACAAAGCCAAAAATAGTAGAGTACAGTTCAGTACTGCTCCAGCACACGTATCGAGATTTCAAGTAGCTATTACCACAATATGGGTCTCTCAGCAGCCTTAGTAGACTCCATAACACAGTCACTGTTTGAAGCTATGGAATGTTCTGTAAGTGTGCTGTACATAGTGGAGACATCTTCTTACATAAATGACTACCAGAATCATCTGTCAGACCTTTTATTTCCTGAGCCTTGTGACTGCAATTTAGCCACTGATCTCACACAGGTATATCTCAGATGACAGTCAATTATTCAAATGAAATAATTCTGCTCTATGTATTAGCTGCATTGTTGATGCAAGTCTGTTTTGCTCAGCAAGATAAATTTAATTTAAATTATTCTCCTCAATTTTCTCCTTGGAAGGAACTAAAAAAAGAAGTATGTTGAGTTAAACTTGTTTGAATATTCTCTTCTCCAAGACATTTTTTCTTTCTATAAATCTCTGCGTTTCTTCTCCCATTACAGAGAGGAAACCAAAATGAAACCACACCACCACCACTTCTCTGCAAACAAAAACAAATCAACAAACAATCCACCTGGCTCAAGCCCAAATTATTTGAATTTATGGCCAGAGGTTCCATGTTAACCTATTTTAGTAATGGCATTGAAATTAGAAAAATCTCTTCGTGTAACACAGGCATAGCACAAGCCACAATTTTGGCAGATTTAGAAAAAGAATTCCAAACGTTATAACTGAAAAGTTTACTAGAAAGCAATTTTTTGGTAGTAACATCTTATTCACCCTACTTCTTTACAAAACAGGCAAAAGCTGTCTTGCCCCACAGAAGACAACCAGATATACTCTGGCTCAGATACTGAAATGTCAAGGTTTGTAAAATTTCCCTCTATTTTTCTAAATAAATGTTCAAGGTATTTTGAGGTCCCTACACATCTGAAGTATAGACAAGAAAAAATAGAGTTTTTAAAATTAGAACCTACAAATTTCTGTCAGACATTTTTAATGAGACTTTAAGCTTGACTTTGCATAATTTGCAATATTTCATGCACTGAAATAAAACTAAAGTAATCTGTTAGAGACAATCACATATCCTCATTCCCCACCTATAAGCAATATCACAATTTATAGAAGGTTTAAGACTTTTCACTTATCCTTTCTAAATTCTAATATTTCCCTTTTGACTATTTCTTAACTTGTTGCTTAAATTCTATATCGTGCAAAAAGCAATACATAAATTTACTTTTATCTTACTGACTTCACACTCTGTTTTCAGAGTCCCATCATGTCCTGAGTTGCAGTTCAGCTGTGATTCATAAGGGGTTTTCCTCAGAGGAAGAAATATGTTTGTTAATGTGACAAACATTCTTTATTGTTAAATGTCGAGATACTTAGGCCACTCCTTAAATTAGTTTGTGAAATTTGTTTGTGTTGAAACATAGAGAGCACAAAACAGCTCACACAGACCTAGAAGCAATAGCCCTATAACACTGGAATGGAAGCCTCTGTTATTTCCTTCTCTTATAGTCAGCTTCTGTTACTGAAACACCATTAAAATAAATGTTCCCTTCCCTATTTTTTTTTTTTTAACCAAATAGAATGACAGTTCTCATACAGAAGGGGATGAATCATAAATCAACTTACAGATGAGTCAATTTCTTCTCTGTGAGCAGCAATATCATGGGGTGGGTTCTCCTGGAAACCCTGTCAAGATGTGGAAAATAAGGAAGTGGCACTGACATTCAACATGGCTTCACTAAGGAGAAATGAAACATGGCAAATTTGGTGGCCTTCCAAGACAAGGTTCCAACATCGGTGGATGAGAGGAGAGCAACTGGTGTCATCTACCTGGACTTGTGTAAAGTATTTGACATTGTTCCATACAACATCCTTGCCTCTAAACTGCAGAGACATGGATTTGACAGATGAACCATTCAAGTAAGGAATGGGCTGTATGGTCGCAGTCAAAGGAGGTCAAAGGCTTGATGTCTGAGTGGAGATCAGTGACAAGTGGTGTCCCTCAAGCATCAGTATTGAGTCTGGTACTGTTTAATGACTTTGTCAGCAACATGGACCATCGGATTGAGTGCACCCTCAACAAATTTGACCATGACACCAATGTGTGGTGTGGTTAACACATTGGAAGGAAGGAAGAACCTGGACAGGCTTGAGAGGTGTGCCTGTGCAAATGTCATGAAGCTCAATAAGGCCAAGTGCAACATCCTGCACTTGGCTCAGGGCAACCCCAAGCACAGATACATGGTGGGCAGAGAATGGATTGAGAGTACCCGTGGGGAGAAAGACTAGGGTTGTTAGTGAACACTAAGGGTCCCCCATCTCCTAGAAGCATGCACTTGCAGCACAGAAACCCTCAAAAGAAATGTGGCCAGCTGAGGAGGATCACAACAATGACTGGGAAAGATTCAAGGCCTGGAGGGACTTGTATGGGGCCTGAAGGACTTAAGAACTCATGGACTTTCATGTTTATACCCCAGTTTATTACCATGTTTAATGTACCCCCAAAATTATCCCCATGTTAATCCCCTTGGTTTATATTGTTCAGGGCTTGTCTGGGCTTGCCCTCATATTTTTCCCGCCAAAAGTTGTTTACTCCCTTGTTCTCCCCTGGTTTTCCCGCTCGTCTCTCACTGATTGGCTGGTGGGTGCCAGAGTGCAGTGTGAGCTCCCATTGGTCCTTTCCCTTGGATACTTCTAAGTTCCACCCATCTTTTCCTTGTTCTTCTATCCTTTTTCACCCTGGGTTGTCAATCCCATGCTCCACCCCAGTTATCAGACCTCCCCTTACCCAAACCTTATATAAGTCCCTGTTCCTCCTAACAAACTGGCCATTGCACACTGACGTTCTACTGTGTCAGAACCCTTTTGTGCAGTGTCGCGTCCCTATTACCTTTCCCTTCGGGCTGTGGCAGCCAGCAAGTCGAGGCAGGTGATTCTCCCCCTCTACTCAGCTCTCCTGAGATCCCACCTGGAGTGCTGCATGCAGCTCTGGGGTCCTCAGCACAAGAAGGCTTATTGGAGCAAGTCCAGGGAGGCCATGAAAATCATCAGAGGGCTGGAGGACCTTTCATACGAAGACAGGCCAAGTGAGTTGGGGTTATTCAGCATGGAGAAGAGAAGGTTCTGGGGACATCTTATAGTAGTTTTCAAGTACTTAAAAGAGGTTGGCCATGAAAGAGTCGAACAGGAATATATTGCAAGGACATGTAGTGACAGCACAAGAGGTAATGGCTTCAACCTGAAAGAGGGCAGATTTAGATTAGATATTAGGAAGAAATTCTTCACTGTGAAGGTGTGCAGGCAATGGCACAGGTTGCCCAGAGACATTTTGGGTGCCCCATCCCTGGAAGTGTTCAGGGTCAGATTGGATGTGGCTTTAAGTGGCCTGGTCTAGTGGAAGGGGTCCCTGCCCATGGAAGGAGGGTTGGAACTCTATAATCTCTGAGGTCCCTTCCATCCCAAACCATTCTATGATTCCCTGATTCCCAGAATTTGACTCATATTTATGTCTCAGACTGTGCCTTTGTACAAAAAAATTACGACAGAAAAGATCAGAGAATAGATTTCTAAAATAGGTGATGGTGGCAAATTATGTGGCTCCTTTTACTGTAATTATCTCACATGCCTTCATACATGGCTTCTTTCACAAAAGCATAAAATATGTGAAGGAAAACAGCTCTTTTCACAATAGGACATACCTGATTTGCCAAAATGATATTATGCTGTTGCATTAGTAAGATGAAAAGCTTTTATCTTGCCCAGACACACACATAACTGTAATAATTTCAATAGATGAAAAGTCAAACTGCTTGGGAGTATCAGTTGTGACATTGACAAGTAATGCTTGTCAACAGAGAGGATCTCATCAGTGATGTGGAGGTTGGTGGCTGTCTTGGCCACAGCAACCACAAAGAGATCGAGTTTAAAATCTCTGTTGACAGAAGGAAAAGTACCAACAAACCCTCAGATCTGGACATGGGGAGAGGAGATGTCAGGCTGATCTGGGAATTAGAAGGGAATGCCATGGGAAAATGTTTTTGCAGGTGCTGGGGTCCATCAGTGCTGGTCACTTTTCAAACATCACCTCTTAAGGGCACAGGAGCAGGCAAATCTCAGATGTCGGAAATCCAGCAGACAAGACAAAAGGCTGGCTTGGCTAAGCACGGATCTTCTCTTGGAAATAAAGCAAAATACTAAGGTGTGTGCCCAGTGGAAGCAAGGTCAAGTGACATGGAAAGGATTCAGAGATGCTGCTTGCCCCTGTAGGCAGAAAACTCATTTGGTCAAAGCTCAACTGAATTGAAGATTGTTAGAAATTTGGGGGACAACAAAAAGTTTTTTCAAGTATAGCAATAGGCAGTATAGAAATATCAGCACTGTTACAAGATGAGGATGGCAACCTCCCAAATAGGGACAGAGACAAGGCAGAGGTGTTTAGCACTTTCTTTGCCTCTGTCTTCAGCATGGATGACGGAACAAGGGGGTCTCAGTGCCCTGAGCTGGAGGATCATGACTGTGAGAATGATCAGTCAACTCTGAAATTGTGCGGGATCTGCTGCTCCAGCTGGATTCTTACAGATCTATGCAGCCTGATGGGATTTATTCCAGAATCCTCAAGGATCTGGCTGATGTCACCACACATGATGATGGATGATTTTTGAGCAGCCTTGGGAATCCAGAGAGGTCCCAGCTGACTGGAAGTTGGCAAATATTGTCCCTATTTTCAAGAAGGGCAAGAAGGAGGAGCCTAGAAACTACAGACCTGTCAGTCTCACTTCAGTGTCTGTTAAAATTATGGAGAAGAATAGTCTGTGAATTTTTGAAAATCACCTGAAAGACAATGCAGTCACTGCTCACTGCCAGCATGGCTTCATAAGAGGAAAGTCCTGCTTATCAAACCGGATTTCCTTTTATGACAAGGTAACTCACCTAGTTGATCAAAGGAAGCCAGTTGATGTAATCCTTTCGGATTTCAGTAAGGCTGAAAGGATACTATGTCTCACACAGTATCCTTCTGGACAAAATGTCCAGCACACACCTGGATAAACACATCATGTGGTGGGTGAGCAATTGGCTCATGGGTTGAGCCAATAGTTGAGGGTAATAGTGAATGCGGTAACATCAGACTGGTGACCTGTTACTAGTGGGTTCCACGGGGCTCCATCTCAGGCTCTGTGTTCTTTGACATCTTCATAAATGACTTGGACGCAGGAGTGGAGGAGATACTAAGCGAGTTTGCAGATGACATAAAACTGGGAGGAGCTGTTCACTCCCTTGAAGGCAGGGAGGTCCTTCAGAGAGACTTCGACAAATTAGAAGACTGGGTAACCACCAACAATAAGAAGTTCAACAAGGGAAAATGCCACATTCTGCACCTGAGATGGGACAACCCTGGGGAATGAGATGTTGGAAAGCAGTGCCATGGAAAGGGATCTGAGGGTCTTGGTCAATGGCCAGTTGAATATGAGACAGCAGTGCCCTGGCTGCCAGGAGGGCCAACCATGTCCGGGGGGGGGCATCAGGCAAAGCATCGCTAGCCAGGCGAGGGAGGGTATTGTCCTATTCTGCTCTGCACTGGGGCCGCCTTACCTTGAATATTGTGGCAGTTTTAGACACCACAATATAAGAAAGATATTAAGCTGTTAGGGAGTCTCCAGAGGAGGGCAATGAAGATGGTGAAGAGCCTTGAGGGGACGCCTTATGAGGAGCAGCTGAGGTCACTTGGCATGTTCAGCCCGGAGAAGAGGAGACTGAGGGGAGACCTCATTGCAGTCTACAACTTCCTTGTGAGGGGAAGAGGAGGGGCAGGCACTGATCTCTTCTCTGTGGTGACCAGTGACACGGACCGAGGGAATGGCCTGAAACTGTGTCAGGGAAGGTTTAGGTTGGAAAGAGGTTCTTCCCCCAGAGGTGATTGGGCATTGGAACAGGCTCCCCAGGGAAGTGGTCACAGCACCAAGGCTGACAGAGTTCAAGAAGTGTTTGAACAATACTCTCAGGCACATGGTGTGACTCTTGGAGATGCTCCTGTGCAGGGGCACGAGTTGGACTCAATCATCCTTGTGAGTACCTTCCAACTCAGCATATTCCGTGATTCTGATTCTGTGATTCTGTGAATTGACTTGGGAATCTCTTAGGTAGTGAGTCTGATACAGGAGAATGCAGAGCTGACTAATGCAGATGGTACATTTTACACTTATTGATGGAGGGAAGAGAAAAAAAGTCATAGCAGTTTTGGTGAGAAATAAAGTAAAATTGTAGCTATTTAAAAACTAATATCCCTTTACATTTAATCAGAGACCTCCCTCATACTCATTCTAGTGAGATTGGTCCTGCTTGTAAATATTTTATCAGTTACTATAGGTACATCAGTCCTCAGTCTTGCATAGTCCTTTGAGTGACCAAGAGAACACAGTTATATTACATATCACATGGATTAGCCTATTGCATTTTCACAGAATGGGGTAAAAATAACATACATTTAAAATTCAAATTACCATAAAATATTACTTAAAAAATAGTTTTGCTGAGATAAAATTTTCAACATGAATATTTAAAATGTAAAAGCTTAGCTGTAAGGCATAAATATATCAAAAACATTTTTGATAAAGTATGAAATATGCTAAATCTTTACATTAAAACTTGTACTGATGTACTGCGTTAAATTAAAAAGTACTCATTTCCTTCCTATAGATATAGACATAGATGTTATCAATATTGATACTTGTGAAGCAACCTTTTGCTTCAATTTTTTTTTTATTTAATATCTTCCTATGCTGAATCTGTGTCCTTATATTGCTCTAACTTCTCCAATTTGGAGGCCTCATGCTGGACAACATGGTAGAAAGCAATACAGCTTTTCGTAAACGGCCCAATTGATTAACTTTTGTTGACCTCTTATAGAAACGTCAGGCTTGGTTTTTCCCTTCTTCCCTTATAATAAACAGTTCTTAATAAATGAGCATAACAAATGCTAGGATGCAAGTACAAAACATCATTTCCTTCGAGATTTTCAGATCAAAAGAGCACTGAACTGGCCTAAATTCTATGAAAAAAGGTTAATGACCTTTGTAATTTTTGAGATGCTGGTGAAAAAATAAAATAAAACCAAAGCATCTGATTTTTTTTGACCTTCTAATTAAATGGAAATTTTAGCTGTGAGTGTTACTTGGTGTTTCGTCCTTTCGTTGGTATTTTGTTTAAAGCTGACTTCTCATTAAGAAACCTCTGTAGATGAAATATAACTGTTACCCTGATAAGCCTGTAAAATTAGGGACTTCATAGTATAAAAGCTCCAGACTAATACTCAGTTTTAAGATTTATGATATGTAGAACTTTTTAATGCTAATAAACCAGTTCTAAACACAGCTATGTTATAATATTTTATTACATTCTTGAGCTTACTGTCTTTAAAACTGAGTTGCAAACCAGCTCTGAAGAGTGCTTTCTGAATATTAATCCACATAAATAATACAAGTTTATAATTAAAAGGACTTGAAAGAAACACGTCTACCAGGATTTTTTGACAATCCTTTTCAAATGTTCTGACTAGAAGTAGTCAACACACAAGATAAATTAACTTTATCTACCTTCCCTTTAGAGAAACTTTGACACCTGCAAAATGTGATTTAACTTATTATTTAAGTCTGCAAAACCTATTAAAGCCAAATGGCACTAAAATGAACACCTTTTTTCATCCTCATTAATTTCCATTCAGGATTTTAAAGATTTTTTTTGAACAAGAGATCTGAATCTTCCTGTACTTTTATTAGTTTAACCTAGTCTAAGTCCCATTTATAGACAGCTTGGAAAAATCCATGGAATAAACCAAGATTTAGAAATAATGATCTAAATTTGACTGCTGGAATTCAAATCAACCAGATCAGTTAAATCAATAATCAACTTATCTCTCCTAGTTTAACGTTGCTAAAAAATTTTCAACCAATCACCATGACAACTAAGGTTGTCACAGGTGTACTTCAAGCTGTATTCATGAGTTGAAGTTTCCTGAGCTAGATTTTATGATCAAGATTTCCCTAAATTACTACTTGAGGTAAAAACGTGTTCCTCAAATGTGCCTTTTTAGTACCAAAATTATTTAACTGCATGTAGTTATGTGAGTTTACTTGGGTTTCATTGTATTAACAGTAGGTCATTTACATCATCTTCATGTTGACAACATCGTTATTATTCCATTAGTTCAGAGTTAAAAGTGGCCCCATTCAAGAAGAGCTACTCAAAAATATTATACCAAAAGAGTCTAGCCTGAGAAGTCTCTGCTCAAAATATTTTCTGTCAGTTTATGGACATCTTGATGACCAACATTGTAATCCAACAAATTAAATTATAACAAGGCTTTATTGCCTCTTTTCTGAGCAGCAAAGTCCAAATAGCTTTTTCTGTAAAAGGTAATTTCTAAAATTTCCTCCTCAGAAATTTGCGAACAGCACTCAACATTTAATAACTGCACTTACATTCACACACATACATACCTGCAAAAAAGGAATTTGCCTTCTACCCACTAAAAACAATTGAATACTTGTTAAGAAGCTCTTTAAAGAAATTTTTGGAAAAAAGACAAGATGCATGTTTAAAGGAAAATATTAAAGTGCTCACTGATGATAGAGAATAAATAAAATCTCTGTTTCTGGGATGAAAGTCTCTGAGTGAATAATTACTTTGGGAAAAGTTGTGCATAGTCAGCTTTGCACTTTAGAATGAAAGCAAAAGGGATTTTACATTATTTGCTGCACAAATCATTTCGCTCTTTTGAAGTCATAGACTGTCACAAACCCTTATTAAAATTTATTACTGAACAGTAAGGAAACTTTGCTGAAAAAACACTTAGTATTGCCTGAATATCAGTTAATTAACTTTGTAGTATTTGTTTATAAGGACAGTAAATGCAAATATTTTAATTTGTCATATGCTGAAAGAAACACAGACAAATTTGTGGGAATAGTTACTAATGACTCAAGAAAAGTAGCCAAACCAGAAATTCAAAAGAAACACAAGTTGAAAACATTGAGGGTGTTTGAATTATTGTGGTGATAATTTTGTATTTGTGCAGTAACAACCCAAGGGATAAAAGATGGCATGGACATATCTTTTTCTCTGTTGTGTCACCCAGCAAAAAGAGCATTTTCCATCGCATATGTGTATGTGTTTGCACAGGCACATATCTTCATCTTTTTGACCAGCCCTGCAGTGATTTAAAATGCCACAGCTGCAGTAGAAAGCTAACAGTGCAGCTAATCCTTGAGCCATATTTCAGATGGTAAATGTATATCAAAAGCACAAGACAAAACCATGCAATACTATATTGGGCTACAGGTCCATGGAAGATGAAGAAAAAAAGGTTAAATTCTGTGTACTCTGAGTTCTAGTCAGTGCTAAAAATTGCGATTTGCTAAGAACAGATTATGTATACACACTAGTCCCGCATGAAAGTCATAATTTATAAAGGTATAGAATATAGCATGTATGTCCTCAAGCCTCTCTGTTTGAAAACATCCCCTACATGCTATAAAGCAGTGGAAAAGATTTTTGCATTGCCGCTTGATCTGTTCCTAGATCTATTCCCAGAACAGGTCGGAGCATGAGTGCTCCTGCTGTGTATGTGGATCCAACCACCACACCATGATTGAAGAAAACAAAATCTGTTTCTGATTCATGATTGAAAGTATGACACTGACATTTGTTCATTCAGTTTACTACTTTCTGATGCTTTGGGTCACAGTGACAACTCATCTTCAGAGAGAGAATTGCATCAAAGGAATGAATATGCCAAAGCTGTTCTTGATCCTTGTTAAATTGTTTGTTCTCCTACAGTCACCACAACATCAACATTACTGATGTAGTTTCTGATGTCTTTGGCAAACTGATGTGTACAAACCATGTGTCCCTAATTCATTGGTGCACAAATAATTTCTTGGTGACTTGTTTCCCTTTGAGAATGCTGTTAACAAGCTGCTGCTTCTTACTTGATCCCTGACCTTGTAGCAACTTTGGACTCCTTGCCTTTCCCCTTTTGCCTGTAACGGTTCAGGTAGTTACAAGGTTGAAAGGGCAGGTGAGGAAGGATACAGATTTGATCACCTTTTAAAGGGAATTCCACCAAGCTAGTGCTAAGAGATGGTAATATAATATCTCAGTCCCACAGAGCTTGTAATTGATTTTATTGTTAGGGAAGCATTTGTATTTTCCAACCCTCACAATCCTTTTGGATGTTTGCATAAAGGACTCTTCGTGTCTAGATGATTGATCATATTTTTAACCCTTCACCAATATTTTGCTACAGTGAATTATTTTCATTGCCCTAAACCAAACCAAACCAAACCAACAAAAAATTGAGAAAAAAATTAAAAATTAAAAAAATAAAAAACCAACATAAAAAAAGGGTCACATGAAGACATTTCTGACAGTCAAGTAGCCACATAAGCTAAAAATACAGCAAATAAGTGCCTGACCTCATCTTTGGGGCAAACAGACCTTCAGCTGGTATCTTACTCTTGTCTAAACCTCAATGAATGTATTGTTGTGCTTATGTGATAATAATTATTAGACTCTTTGAACTCTAGGATAAGCAACACTTGTCACATGTCTCTATCTTTTTTACAAAACCTGCAAGCTACTAGTTTTCATTAATATATGCTCCCATAGCCAAGCATCATATTCTGGAGGCTAGCATGGTTTGCCTACACTGATAAGTTACCATTGTTATTCTTTCAGTGGGTGTTTCGGAAGTGGTGGGGACACATGGCAGTGCTGTGGGTGGGTGTCTGTATTTATATATGCAACTTGTTTTGTGTGTCATACTAAGTGGGTTCTCCATGGACAATGAAGGTGATGAGTATAGCCACAACATACACCCTCCGTAGTAATTCTCAGTGGATAAATATGCACATTGCCATTCAGAGAGATGAAAGATAAAAACAGTTGCATTCTGAGTGAAACACAAATTTAGACTGACTCTCCTCACACAGATTGAATTGACAACTTTGTCTTCAATATTTAGCAATAATTACTTTCAATTAGATTCCTAGTTTCTTCCTGCCACGTAGTTATAGACTGAGTATCAGTGATGACCTCAGGACTTCAATTAATGAAAAGTTAAACCCCTTTGTGCTTACTTATTTTGTGCCTATGTGTTCACCTCTCTTCAAGTAATGATTTCTGTAGGAGTGCAAAAAATTTTAGGAGGTGATGAACAACCATCAATGCCAGGACTTTTATGAGTTTCTGCACCATGAAGTTCCATGATATTACAGAGAAAAAAGAGAGAAAAATTTCTGGTTCTAAGTATCAGAGTGGTTGTGTTTATGCTGGTATGGAGTTATACACAGCTGCTAGTTGTTCTTGGAGTCATAACAGGAAGAAAAAATGAGTAGAGTTAGTCAAACATGACTTTGTTCTCCCGTAGACCTTGTGGCGAGACTATGGTCAACCAGTATTTATTGTTGATGTGGGTTATGCAAGCATCAAGCAGGACAACTAAGGAATAATTTTTGTGTAAATGCCAACTTTTGATTTTAGAAGTCTGATTATCTGCCATAGTTCGAGAATGGTACTCCCACTAAGTGCTAAGTGCTCCCACTGAGACTCTCCAAACCATGTGCCGCTCACTCCCATCCCCTCCTGCTGCAGTGGGATGGAGAGGAGAATTGGAGACACAAAAGATAAAAATCAAAGGCTGAGATAAGAAAACCACTTGATTGTGAGCCCGTCTTTATGTTGCATCTCTTCCCTGATGACCTGAAGTGTCATGCACACACTGAGCCAGAAATCATTCACCCTTATGTTGCCAGTCCAGATCTACCCAAGGCACTTTAATCTTGGCAGCTTAATCTACCACTGTTGTCCATTCTTGCAAACTTCTTTAGCAGCCCATTCTTCTTCCAGATCACCTGATAGAGAGAGTTTACAATCTGACTTCAATCTGGAATATACATGTAAGTGTAGAAAACCTTCAGAAGAATTCCTTGAGGAGGGGGAAAAAAAGTGTTTACACAAGGAAACTTTGCTGCCTGGAAGAAGATTTCTTCCTATGAATAGCTTTGTGTGTGTTTCTCTCCCTGCCTGCCAGGGAGGCTGACTCCATATTACAAGAAAAGATAAAGTGCTCACAGATGTGCCCAAAGGCCCCTGCAAAAGCACCAAGAGAACAAGCACCCTGTATTTAGTCTGCCTGTTGTCAACTGGCACCATATTTGTTGGTGGTTTTGACTTTTGAAAATAAGCCTTTTCTTAGTTCCTTAGCAGCATCTTGGTATCACGGGTACTTGCACCCATATTATTAGTCTCAATGTATCCTCCAAAGTTCCACAACACTTGGAAAAGCCTGTGTTTCCTTCTTGCTGGTTGGTGTGGGGACATAACTGCTATTTTGTTAACTTTGTCCATTTGAATATGATGATGTCCATCTTGACATTTTACTCCTAAAGACTGAATTTCTGGGACAGGTCCCTTGACCTCACTTTGCCTTGTGGTAAAACCACATCCCTCTAAGACTTTCCAAACCACGCTGCAGCTTGCTTGTTTCCCCCTCTTCCCCCTGCAGAAGGATAAAAAGGAGAATTGGAGGCACAAAAGGTAATGATCATAGATTGAGATGAGAACAGTTTATTTGGAACAGCAATGAGACAAGCAAATGAACAGTAATAGCAACAATATTAATTACAAACATATACAAAAGAGAGAGAGTGATTCACATGCAAAATGCTCATGGAGCCCAACCCAACCTGACTGCAGCCACATCACCCCAACTTGAAGAGGCTCCCGGTAAAAATGGCAATGACATGAGAGGGTATAGAATAACCTCTGGATCCTGACCATGCCCCTCCTGGCTACTACAAAAATTAACCCAGTCCTGGCCAGAACCAGGACATTATCCCAAGGAAGCTTGGTGAAGATGGCAGCAGAGAGCGTAAAACAAAGTTTTCTGTGTGCTCAGGATGAATTGTCTGAAATCTCAGAGAAGACATAACATCATAGACAGTAATTCAGACTCTAGTTCAGCCTTAGGCTTCCTACATTCTTCAAATCAGGCTACCAATTTGATGTTCTCTTTCAAGCCTGTCTGTCCTCAGTCGGAAGAGGAAATGCAATATTATATCACTCATTACCATAGGGCCCTCCCTATTTCTCCTTCTCCTTCTCTTATTTAAAGAAATTATTTTTTGTGGGATTTAGGATTCAGGAGAGCTCTGCCTCAGAGGAAGAACAATGATCCCATAGGGAACCTTTCTCTCTCACAGCTATGGTTTTAAAGCAATATTTATCAGGATACAGGAGGCAGGTAGTTTGTTTCTTTTAGAGTTCATTAACCAGATTCTTATTCTATTGTCAATTTTCATTTATTACTCCTAATTTTTTTATTCTAGTCACTAATTAGATATTGTCAAATTTGGATCTGTACAAAAAGCACCATGCAGAGGAGAACTCTCTTTTAATTTTAACATGATATCCCAGAATATATTGCATTCTCTTTCCCAGGTGCCAGGGAACACCAGACTCCAGTAAACAAATATGGTCTCTCTGCATCAGAATTACTTTTAAGAATCTTCAGTTTTAACAACAATAGACATGTTCAGGTCAACTACTGCTTAGAAATGTATGGCATTTGCTCAGATGAAATAAGAAAAAAAAACTGATTTAAAAACACTCCAAAAAACTCTGAGAAAAAGTTATTTATAGCCTGTGCAGTTAAAATATTGATGTATAGAGCTTTTATATGAAAGCAATGTTAAAGTAAGAAAACCATTGTAAAAAAGAAAAAGGAGAAGTTTAACAATAAGAGAAATACTAATAAACATCACCATGGACTAGCATTTGAAACAGTGTAAAGCACTGGGTCTAAGCCACACGCTTGCCTGGAAGGAAGGAAGGAAGGAAGGAAGGAAGGAAGGAAATGAGGAAGGGAGGAAATGAGGAAGGGAGGGAGGGAGAGAGGGAGGAAGGCAGGCAGGCAGGAAGGAAGGAAAGAAGGAAGGAAGAAGGAAGTAAGGAAAATGACCCTTGGCTCACTGACCACTCAATGCCCTCTAGGCCAGAGAGGTGATGCAGCCAGTCAGAGGCTCTCAGGGGTGTGGTGTTCGTGGGATACCATGTGCTCCTTTCTGATCGACGGGGTCTTGTCACAAGGCTCCTGTGCACTGAGCCATGTGTGTTCCTGGCCGCCCTGTTGGCTCCAAATAACGTGCCTTCCGATGCTGCCATGAGGCTGCAGACCCAACCATGGTGTCTGATACACACAGACAAGATGGTTAATTCAACACAATAATTAAACAATCTCATGAGATATGAATCCGGTCTCGCAAATAGTTCCACTTTTTTTAGAGGTTTTAGTCATCAGACATTGAGTATTACAGAAATGCCTCAAATACTTTTTTTAAAATAGAAAAATAAAATTACTCTTATATTGTCTATCTTTGCTTTTTAAATAGTACAACCTTCTATTTTTTCAGGAAGGGAAAAATCTTTATGTTACTTATTCAGATGTTACAGAAGATCTGCCCCTGTGGTGCCAGGTAGGCTGGGAGGGACTCTGTCAGTGCAAATGCATTTTGCATCCATGTATCATCAAAGAGCTCAAGAGAGAAAAGAAGCAGTCAATTTTAAGTGTCCATGAACACCTACGGAGAAACACATGTAATCTCCAAATACCAAATGAAATCATTATGATCAGTGATACTCAAATGAATGCGAAATGAATCTGTAATGAGAGGACCCTAAGCATTATTTTTATCAATTATGTCACAATGTTGTCGGTGTATAACAACAGTATTTGTAGACTGGAAGCTGCACCCTGACTTTTAACTGTATAATTAACATGCACATAATTTTTCTGCAATGTAAAAGAGGTGCAGAAATTACTATGTTTGACAGCTACTCATACCAGAATGCAACTCCTTGAATCTTATCAATCTTTCACTTTCTTGAGAAATGTAATTCCTTAAAATAAAGGAAGAAATGAGATGAATATATGAATATTATATGTTTTTTCCATGAGAAGGTGCAAGATTTGCTGCGGGATATAAGATACTAGGATTGAAATTAAAAATCTGTGAAGATGTAGTAAGTTATACCTCTGAAATAATAAATGCTCTATTAGTACACACCTGTGTCACCTCCCAAAGTCAAGATAGTTGCTGGTCCTTCTTTAGGTTATAGAAGTACTCTGCATTTTATTCTTCAGTATAATATCCATTTGGGGGACCCCTGGTGGCCTAGTGGTTAGCATGCGGGACTCTCACCGCTGCGACCCAGGTTCGAATCCCAGTCCCCCCAGGCAGATGGAACCCGTTAGCCCTGTAAGGCCATCCATCTATGAGAAGGTCACTCTAAACAAACCTACATCCTGAGGACCTCACTGCCATTGTCCAACTTACTTGGCCCCAGCAGATGAACCTTAGGATTAAAGGGTGGGCTCAGTTCAGCGCAGGCTGTGTCTCACCTAAAAAATCCATTGCACAGGCTGGAAAGGTAAAAGACCTTTCCCCAAATCTTCGTTCGCGAAGACTGGTCATTATTATAATATCCATTAACATCCTGTTTTGTTTTTTTTTTCAGTTTTTATGTTTCATTGTAACCTCTGGTAGTGCCAGATCAAAACTCTAATTTTTCTGAAATCTCTCTTTATACCAACCCACATTTAACACATTTTCTATCTTACTATTAAAAGAGCAAGAGGATATTGTGGAAAACAAATGCATAAGTGAATGAAATTACATACATAAAAGTGATTATTTCATACCTAAATTAGTACCCTTGTCTGCATCTCATTATTTGTCTTGCCTTAAACTTTTCTTGTGCTTTATAGGCTGGTTCTCTAAACCCATACACTGTGCAGTAACGTAAGAAGACCACTAAACTACTTCTGCAACTTATGAAAATCTGTCAATCAAAATAAGTTGCAGTCTGCAATTATACAGTGTTTCAATAACCAACTTTATTCTTCATAAATTAGACATGTATTTCAACCACTATCTTTTAATGAAGAAGCATTTGAAAGATTACCTGGGTTTTTATTCACTCTTTTCTTGGCAATGTTGATCTTCAGCCTTTCCTTCCACATGTACATAAACTTAGAAGTTTGAATGAGTAAACTAATAGCTAGTTTCACTGGGAATTTTACTTATATATCTCACCACCCCCCTCTTTCTTACTGCTTTTTGTGAATTTAAAAGTTCTACAGAGGAAATCTAAAAATATTCTTTCATGTTCACCACAAGAAAATATCTCAAAATAAATCCCCCAAACAAACCAAAACACATCACGACTTTATTCTGTAAAATAATACAGTGTTTTGAATCATGTGGTTTTTGTAATTTGTTTCTTGCTTTTGAAAACCATAAAATAGAGGTTTTCTTGAAGTTGCACAGTAGAAAGGATTTTTTAGTTCTTCACCTGTATAAAGTCGGATTTCTAAAACATTTTAAAGAAATGGCCTTTAAATTCATTCTCCTCAGGAGCTTCCAGTGCTACTCACTTGCATGTGTGTTTGCTAAGACATTGGTACTTAAAATTAATCACTGGTTTTTTAATAGACAATGTCACATGCAGCTCTTTGGGGAGTTTGCTTTTAAAATGAAAGAAGATGAGGCAGGGAAATAAAAAGAGAATAAGAAACAGGGAAAGGCTGAACTGACAGACTCCTTCATGCCCAGGAGCAATACAACATGCTTCTGCAGAAAGACACTGATCAGCTACTGATTTCCACCAGTTTTGCCACCAGGCAGCCAGTCTCTCTCCACTTCCTGCAGCCAGTGCCTTCCCATATGTGAGCTCTCCAGGACATGGGTCAGGACATAAGCAGTCAAATCACATTCCTGTCTTTTTACTGAGACATAGGCAGCTATGATGAGTTGAAAGCACCTGCTTGATATTCGCTCAGGCTGTAATGTAGCTGTATAAGCAATTCCCTTCTCTAGGTTAATAAATCCCTCTATTCACTAGGTGCATCAAGGAATCACTCCCGCTCTGGGCCAGTGCAAAAAGTATAGATTAATTATGCTTATCATGCACTCTAAGCAGAAAATGCAGAAAACATCCACCCCTTACATTCTTTCTGTTTATTCTTTTTCATCTACACTTCTTACCTCTGTGTCTTCCCAGTGTGCATGACTTAACACAAAGCCGGGATTTGGAGACAAATTCCAAGTCTTTTCTCTAGTCATTCAATGCTGTCAAACCATATTAAGAAGCTAATTTTTTTTAACTTCTGTGGATATATGTAGACTTGTTAGTTTTTCAACTTTAAGTCTACAAATACTCATAATGCTTGTGTATTACTTCTTTTCAAGGCATTTCCTTGTGAGAGTTCAAGATTTAGATGTTTTCCACAGTCTCTTTTTTTGTTTCCCAGGTAGCTTTTATTTTCCTATTAATAATCTAGAAAACTTTTTATTTTCATGTGTTTCCATGAGTTCATGTGTAACAATCTCTATGTAATTCCACTTTATTTTTCTGAAGCCAATCAGGTTGCCATGTGCAATTTACTTCACAAAATATTTTTTCAAATTTTAAAAGGTATAGAAAAAAATAATATGCGTATAAGAATACATTCTAATGTTATTTTCCTTTACGGTTCTTAATTTGCTTAACATTTTCAACACAGTTCCACACCAGAAGATGTTTTCCAGAAATAGTACTTCTTGTTGCAAAATTTTATATTAGAATGACATCCTCTGTTAGAAACAATGAGATTTCTGCCTTTCAGTGTTGGAAGGAAATATATAGTATATTGAAAAAAAATTAAGCTGGAATGCGCACAGATTTCCTAATTGTGACGGTTCAAAGATTAATATTGGTGACTATTTGCCTTGTGGCTGATTAGCAAAAGAATTTGTCTTCTTACTTCTGCCTGGATTTCCAGTTACGTGAGTCACACTAGCAACCTACACAATGGATAGTTCATTTCTACCTCTTTCAGTGTTTACATGTGGTAAACGTTCTCCTTTTAGCAAAGTCTGGGACACCCATAGTAACTCAAATTCAAGAACAACAACAATAAACCCAAATCTATTCTATAGATGTTATCTTGCATGTTCATGTTTGTTTCAAAAAATGCTCTTTTTTAGATATAAATGAGACTGACAGAGAAATGCCAGTCTGTCACACCACAGGAACATAAAAACTAGGCATCTTGCCATCACAACTGTGTCTTCTTTGCCAGAGCATTGTTCAGAACAGATATTTGAAAATACATAATGTTAAAGAGGCTTTAAAAAGAAAATACACAGAGAATGTGCTAATGACCACAAACCGGACCTAATTCTTTTAGCACTAGACGATGAATTCACTTAATTCAATTAATTGACTAGTAAACAATAGAACAATTAAGATACTGCAGTCATTTGTTGGTGTTTGTTAGGGTGCAATATTGGCAGATTTTGAATCAGGTGACCTTCTTTAACCCTCATACCCTGCTAAGTCAGTGACAAAGTGAAGAATCAAGGTCATTTTTCAGCCTATGTTAACTAGAATGTCAATTACTCTTTTGCTCTGCCACAAAGCAGTCACAGAGAGTTAGTGCACAGGCTCAGATGTGAGCACATAAAGAGGGACAGCCTCAAGATATATTCAGTCTGCCGATGTCAATGTTTGCCTTTCTAATCCTGTTGGTAGTCAATATCCTATGCAAGTTTTGATTCACTTTTCAGATTTTCAATAACTAATTCAAACACAATCCTCTGTACTACCTTTTTAATTGGATTATTTTCTAAATATTTTTGAGGAATTTTATGCAATTAAAAAGTGGTTCTTTGCTTTCCTCAGAATCACAGAACCATAGAATGGTTGAGGCTGGAAGGGGACCTCTGGAAGTCATCTTGGCCTACTGCTCACTGCTCAAGGAGAATCACCTGAAGTGAGTTGTGAAGGATCATGTCCAGATGGCTTTTGACTAGCTCCAGGGATGGAGACTCCACAACTTCTGTGGAAAGCTTGTGCCTGTTCAGTCACCCCACAGTGAAGAAGTGTTTTCTAATGTTCAGATGGAAACTTCTGTGTTTAGTTTTCCCCTTTTTCATTCTGTCTTGTCACTGGGAATCACTGAAAGGAGTCCGGCTCCAACTTTGCCTTCAGATATTTGTACATATTCATGAGATTGCATAGAGCTTTCTCTGCTCCAGGATGAAAATCCCCAGTTCCTTCAATCTTTCCTCACATGGGAGATATTCCCAACCCTTAAACACCATAATGGCATCATTACATGTATTAATTACACAGAATTTTACTGTATGAGACCCTTCTGCTTCAAGTGCTGTATTCTCCTTATTGTGTAACCATGACTAAATCAACACTGTCAAAATTTATATTGTAAGATGGGTGTGCCTATAATATGTGCCATTCGGAAAAGGGTATGTAACCAGACTAATGAGCACAATACAAAGTAGAGTGAACATGAGAAAGAGAATGACTGCAGGGATCTAGGACACAGAGGCACTGTGTGAACAAGTGGCAACAGGTAGCAACCCTCTTGCATATAGCTGCAGAGAGAAAATCAGTGGGAACAATCCGAAAGCCGATACCATTTGCAAGAACCATAGAGCTTTTGGTCTTCTAGTACAGTTGTACAGGAGATATAAAAAGAACTGTGACAACAGTGAATAGGCAAAACATCTTCTTCCAGGCTCCCTTTCTGATCCAGGATGAGAAATGCTGTCAATTACTTCAATTACAGTGATGTTACTTTGACACTTTCCATACCTCATTCAAGGGGGCAGGTTGTATGGACCACTGTATGGTCGCTGACAAGACAAAGTAACATGCTATTAGTGGTTTAGAAATGGTATTCCTTAATTTAATACTCCCACTGAAAATGCCCCATGTCACATGCCGCTCACTCACTCTTCACCCCCACCTCCCTGTGGCAGGATGGAGAGGAGAATGGGAGGCAGAAAAGGTAAAGACCACTGAACAATTTACTGAACACAGCAATGAAATAAGAAAATGAACAGTAACAACAATATTAATAACAGAGTGTACAAGATACATGGATGACTTACACATGATTGTTCACCATGCTGAATCTGCACTAACTGGAGTGCTGCACACTCCAGCAAACCAGAAAAAGAAGAGACCCTCCAGGCTTGGTATGAGGGGTTATAGAATAACCCCAGGATCCTGGCCATGCCCCTTCTGGCTACTGCAAAAGTTAACCTTGTCCTGGCCAGAACCAGGACACAGAAACGTCAGAGTTCTCAGCTGACTCCTTTAATCAATATCTACCATTTTTGCTCCATGTGTGCTTCACAGTGAAGAGATTTTTATTCTGAAATCCCCTTATAGAATATTTTAATCAAGCTGTAGTATTAAAAGTTAAATCCATTTCCCCTTTTTTTATTTGAGGTGGTAGTCAAATCAAGAAAATCTGGCTAGAAAACTTTGAGTTGTGAGGTCAAGTCACCATATGAATATCAAGAAAACTACCTAACAACTGAGCCATTGTCAATTCTTTTTCTAGATTAATTAAGTCTGTAAACATTACTAGGAGCTGATGAAGGCTGTATTCTAGTGGACCGGAGCTGCTACAGACAATTTATTTCTGACACTGCCCTGAATGGCTCTGATTTCTTATCTCCAATCCCAAACAGCCTTTGACTTGCTAGACAACAACAGCTACTCTTATAATCTTTAATGGAAACCAAGAGAGTCAGAAAGATGATTTGCGTATGTTACTACCTTGCTCCGAAACATGGCACATGACATTTAAGTTTGCTGCCTAGGTACAAAGTTCATTACAGAGAACTAGAGACTTTTTTATTGCTTTGTAAACTTTCTTGCTTTAAGCTTGGCTGATGAAAACACACCTCTTTATTCATGGTGGTGAAAGGTAAAGACATGCACTTGTTGAAGCAACTGACATTTCTGACCAGGAACTCTGGGCTTAGTATTGGAGTTATATAAAATGTGTGACTTGAGGCATAGAACAGAAGGACATAAAATGTCTATTGTGGGTCACTTCCACCCACATCTAGTCACGAAGAATGTATTATTACAGCTAGTTTTATATCTATATGTATTAAGGAAATCAGTTAACAGCTTTCATGGGTCTATTTTCTCTGTCTAAGTACCCACATCATTCTGAAGGAGCAGATAGTTGCTAAATTAGAATATTTGAAGTGTCTCCCAGGAAATTTAAATTGGTTTTGCTACCCAGACACAATCACCCCATTTTAGCTCTCCCTTCAGTGTTCAGTGACCTCAATAAAGAGTACATGGCCATTTATGGACTCCCACAGGCTCTGTTTAAACTTTACAGTGCTTCTCAGATACTTGGTCTAAGTTTATACTCCAGGTCAATCTCATCACTGTGTCGAGAAGAAATCTGGGTTTTATACAGCTTAACTCTCTTGAGAGGATTGATTTTCCTCGGGGGGTAGGGGGGGAAGAAGGAAGAAAAAAACCCAAGGAAAAAAACAAACCAAAACTTGACAAATGAGCTAGTAGAAAGATATTCTACATTATGGCTAGTCCCCAGTCTGGACAATTAGGAATACAGACAGCTGAGATACACCAAAAAGTCTATCCATGGAGTCTGGGCTACATTGGGAAGATTGTTAAAGTGTGGTGAAGTCTAATTTATCCAAAACCAAAATTTTGGAAGAAGAAGAGAATATGACTGAAGAAAGATTGTGAATTCATCAATTTACAGTTGCAAAAGTAAATTCAATGTGTCACCCATGACACATTCAGGGAATACTCACTACTTTTCATTAGAAATATTATTTTCACCTGATCTTTGTTTTGCATGCTTTATAATTTTACTTTTGATTCAGATACGTCACTTTCCATTACACTATAAATCTAACAGGTTCATGTGTATTTGCACTAAAACTGTGAAATGACATTGAAATAACGCGTACACTCTATAATACACTCCATAAATATAAGATAAAAAATAAGATTTAACAGGTTTTTATTAGACTTCTGCATAAACATTATGAATAACAATTAGCTGTCATTAAATTATTTAGTATTAATAACATGTAATCTAAATAAAATTCTATGGAAATGACCAAGGACCATATGTGAAAGTGCTAAATAAAGCAATTACTGAGAAAAAAAACAAACCCTCAAGCTTATCTTTGAATTACTTTGTATCATGCTTTACCCTCTGGATGAGGTATTTTCTTTTTGTGATAATATCTCACCAAGTATCTTTGTATTTACATTCTATGTGTGAAACAATTTAAACAGAAGGTACAAGGATACATATGTACCCCCTCTTTTCTCCTGATCATGGCAAAAGTATCCCAGGTATAACTCTTCATTGTGGTCATCTTAAATAGTTTGAGACATCTTTAACAGAATCAAAAATATCAGTCTTCGCATTGTATATAGACTTCCTAAGATTTTAAAGAAAAAGGACTACTCTAGATAGTGATAATGTAAAAGAAAGGAAAGTACTTTCTCACTTTTTGAGATAAAAGAGACTTGAATCTGTCTTCAGAATTATCTTGACAGTCAGTACCTGGACATGTCACCTGGAGCCGGGAGTCAGAAGCCTGATGCCCATGTCAAGGTGCATGACAACCACTTTCTTACCTCTTTGTCCCCCTCAGGAAGCTGCCTTCTCCGACAGGGCTGTGAATTTCTCTGGATCATTGTTTTTTTGGGCTGGTTTGGAGCTCACTTTAGGGCATGTAGTTTCCCCAGGTAAAATAAAGAAAATCTTCAAAGATTTTTAGACTGCAATCTAGGAAACCCAGTGCACCAAAATAGTGTGTTTAGACACCTATCATTCTTATTGCAGTTCTGGATTTTGCCATGAGGCCTTTTATTCTCTGGAGGTCTGCCTTTAGTTGTAAATAAATTTGTGGGTTGACTCCTGATTTACCTTGTTTTCAAATATTTCATGGGTAAAAATCACATCTTTCCTGGTAAATAGCAGGAGTTGCTTAAAATACACAGGATGGTTGCTGGGAGGAGCTTGGATCTAAATAGTGCATGCACTTTCCTGGTCTCACAGAGACCTGGAGTAGGCTTTAAAGACTGCAGTGTGTCACTGGACATCTTGAACATTTCCATCATATGTTTACCCCATCACTGAGCTTAGGTTGTGTCCCGAAACTAATTTTTAAAGTATCTTTTAAGTGTAGCATTTTTACTCCTTAACTTAAAGAGCAAATAAGAATTATAGTGCTGCAGGTCTCTTAAGTCTTACAGGAAGTTGGTAGTAGGAATCCATTTTTAATTTCAATGCATTTCATTTTTGATTATTGTATGCTGGTTTTTTTGTTTGGTTTTGGTTTTTTTTAACCAATTTCTAACTATACCCTATAAGGTAACAATTAAAACTTGAAAGCTTTAAAAGAGAAAATGGCTGTCTAAAAAAGACACAGAACACTTTAGCCAAGTGCTTTGGGCTCTGGTGGCCTCATTTTCCCCACCCAGTTCTTCCCTTGAGCCTTCCTTCCGAAAGTCCGTTTTTCCACAAGACTGATTATTCTTGTCAGACAGTCTTAAAAGACAATCCTCATCCAAAATGGGAAAGGAAGGAGGGTGCAGGGGGAAGAGGGGATTTAATTGAGTAATGCAAATAAAATTTGCATGCATATTGCCAGAATTTTTACTCTACCTTCAATGCACCCTTTTAGTTTTCACAGAAGCATTGCAAGAAATTGCTATGGCATTGGTAAAACGATGAGGGTAAACTATTCTTTGGTTGCCACAGGTGCAGACCTTTAGGCAATGGTTCCGATACTCAAACTTTCTGATACTGAAATAGCTCCACTGACTTTAGTTATGCTGTGTACATGTGAGAAACCATTTGCATGCATAAATGTTTACAAGATGGGAGGCCTGAGTTTTGAATTCTGAAGTTCAAAGAAAATGTAATTAACAAAGAACACATTCCCATGAGCTGTCTAACAATTCCTACAAAGTACTGAGTATCCTCAACTCTCATTAACTTCATTAAAATTTGAAGACAAGTACCACGAAGCAAGATTCATGCTCAGAATTCCAGCTAACGTACTTTTGTTTTTGACAGCAACAAAAAGTGGATCTGGTGAGACTGCATCAGGAGTACTGTGTCCAGTTCTGAGCTCCTCAGGACAAGAGACATGCAACTCCTGGACTACGGGGTCCAATGGAGGGCAATGAAGGCTACTGGGGCACTGGAGCATCTCTTTTATGAGCCAAGGCTGAGAGCTGGGCCTGTTCAGCCTTGAGAAAAGAAGATTGAGAGGGAACCTCATCAATGTCTGTAAGTATCTGAAGGGAAGGTGTCAAAACAATGGAGTCAGGCTCCTCTCAATGTTGTCAAGCAATAGGACAAGAAGCAATGGACAGAAACTGATGCACAAGAAGTTCCACATGAATATGAGGAAGAAATTCTTTCCTTTGCATGTAACTGTGAACTGGAACAGATTGCCCAGAGAGGCTGTGGAGACTCTCTCAGTGGAGATATTCAAGAACCATCAAGACGCAATCCTAAGCAGTGTGTTCTAGAATGACTCTACTTGAACAGGGGTGAGATGATCCCACCAGTAGTCCCTTCCAACATTAACCATTCTGTGATTCTGTGATAGAGACTGTTCATCTCCAAATTTGTGTGAAGCCCAAATTTGTTTTTATTGCTTTACAACCAATGGTGTCATTGATTTGAATGATGTATAGTGTGTAAGGATCATTCTAAAGCTAATTAGTCTTCATATAGAGAGATTCCAAAGGTAGTTTTAGAAGATTCACAGTTTTTAGAACCTAAAGAAAAAAAACCACCCTTGCATACATAATTGAGGGATGGGGAAACGTTTTAAATGTCTACACATATGCGTATTTATATGTGTATGTATACTTATTTCTGTGTATGCATTTCATTATACAGAGATGTACTATTTTCTTTTACCTCACTTCCCCTTTATCTATAAATAAATATATGTGAGGACTCTGCACTTAAATATTAGTAATAGGTTCATGAAACTAATATTTGTCCATATCTTAGTATATTTTAAAATGTAAGGGCTGAAATCAGATTCTCAAAGCTCTATCTGCATCAGTTTCTGGTCATTTTCAAAGTCAAAATGGGTCTATTTTCTATAGCTACTTTGCATGCAAACAAAATCCCATTGGAATGGCTGAACTCAGAAAATTTTGCTTCCAAATTGCAGAAATTATCCTTATTTCCATTATTATTGCTGTCATTTACACAACCATCAATGGAAGTTCTTTAAATCAATGAAAATGTGAGAAACTGGCATTAAGAAAATAAATTAATTAAATACTTAATGTTACAATCCCCATGTTCATGCCCATGCATACACACACACACACATGCTTACAAAGACTCTGGAAATAAGAAAATGAAAAAAAGATTATCATTGTACAAATTTCAGAAATTTTGGTTAATGAAAATCTAGAAAAAAAAGAGGTGCATGGTGTTGCTGATGAGACTCAATCTTAGATATCAAGTAGGAGACAATTTCAAAGTTGAAAGATGCAATAATGATACAGCTCTGCTTTTGCCAGCATGCAAAGAGAAAGGACATCAACACTCCTGAGGAATGGAGACAGTATAATGTAAACTAAACGTGGACCTAAACACTTCGCAGATTGTAGTGAGAATTATGAGTTGTGCAAGAATAGGTGCTGTACAATGCTGTCACATCTTCACATCAGCAACAATCAATTGATTACTCAATGAGTCAGAAGATCCTAATACTATTTGAGTATAGCTCTATAATAGAAGCATTCTGGAGCAGTCCCACAGGGATGTAACTAAACAGTTAATGCTCTTTCTACTTCTCAGAAAAATGTGGGTGATTTTGGGCCATCACATATCTTAACAGTAAGATGTATGAATGCTTACACAGTATGAGTATCTAAGTGTAATATGAGTTAAGTTCAAATTCCCTGCTACATTTGCTGTCACTCAGCCTCATGTCTGTTACATTCATTATTTATCCATTACAGATACATAAAGCAACTTGCTTTTTATCTAGAAAGAATATTTTTCTAGGTTTATGGCAAGCCCAAATAAAACATGAGACTTGACAGAGGAGACAGCTAGTGCATGGCACTATACCCACAGTGAAGAACTATATCTTATTAGTTTGCAGGTAGCTTTAGTCAAATCATAAACAAAGTGCAGAACAGTCCAGGGTGCTCTCAAAGAAGTACTGCTCTGAAAAATGATCAGACAGAGTCCTGGTTTCTTAGGGAGCGTAATCCCTTCTTTGACCAAATGTTCTCGTGCATTTCTCAAAATATTCTATCAATTTTGAGACATAACCTCTTCTCTACTAAAATAATATTTTTATTTTAACAAAATGAATTAAAATAATTGTGCAAACACAAAATGCAGGAAAACTCACTAGGTGGTAAGCCTCTTGTCTAGGGTTGTTGAAAACATCTTCCACTTACCACAATATTTTCCTGCACATCAAATCTATTCAGGAGCCTTCCTCAGGCAGAAGCAGCAGCCAGGAATCTTGTGGGAAGATGGCTTACCTCATCTTGTAAGTGGTCTGAAATTTTATGTACTCTGCACAATGAAAAGTACTTGTAGATGTGCTAGGTTTATGTAGCTTGAAGTGATAACTGGTGGAAATATTGCGCTACAATATTTATAGATTTTTAGACTTTATTTTTGGAATTCAGGTATTTTAATTGCCCTTGCTAACACAATCTAAAGCCCTGGTTTTATACTGACTGTTGAGCCTGGTAGGGAACCCATATGCTTGTTCATTCATATTTGCTCAGTGATGTGACAGTGATACCTATATCAATGTCAAAATCACACTCTTGACTACTTAGACTATGGAGTAACTACATGTGAGGAAACTATTCTCTCTCTCTCTCTGCATTGTGTTTTTGCCTTTAAAGTCAAAATTGCACAACATCTAAATGTAGTCTTATCTTGACACACTGACTTTATTTGCAGGACATGTTACATTTTATTTTAATTAATGGTTAAGATTTATGAAACTGATAGTTTCAATAGAACAACTTAGAGCCTGTTTCTGGATCTGGAGATTTGAAAGATGAATCATACCGACTCCCACCGTGTTTTGCATGTTTTGTGGAGGACAGTGAATTTTATTACAAAGAAGGAAATTATTTATTTTTTGCAAAGTTTTGGTAAACTGGAGTTATTGTAACAAAAATCCCTAACTGTCATGTGTATTCCCCATCCATGACTAACAGTGGCTAAGTTGATTGCTTATGAGTTTCTTTTTCTGGCCCAGAGGGGTCTGTGTCAGCAGGGAACCCTTGAAGAAAAACACATTTCTCCTTTTACTTGCAGCAGCATCCCAGGAGACCTTGTGTGTTACAGTATCTTGCTCTAGCATTGAAAGAGCTGGAGAAATGCTGCTTCAGCTTTGTAGATAGAGACCCCCGTGGACATAATTTGATTTATAATTAGTAGCTGTGATGTTCAGGCACCATTACCCAGTGTAATTCCATCCCAGTTACAGTCTGCTCTGACTTTTAGATTCACTTCAAGTCAACCTTCTTCTCTCTTCTACACATTCTGTTTTAATGAAAATGCTTTAATTTTTGGCCACAATGAACAAATGTCACTAAGCAACATTTTTAGATTTAAAGGTAAATTCAATCCACTGGGGAAAAGGAAAAAAAAGAGAAATGTGCAATTATCAAATTATCACACCAATTCCAGCTCTGACACAGTGTTGAACGAGAATTTTAGACATAAAGTTGAGATTCAGGGGCAAATGCAAACCTTATTACATATAGGCAATTGAGGCAGGACTTAGGACTATACTTTAGGACTATACTGTCTCTGGAGCTCCCAGGGATTTTAATGGGATTATAGGCATAAAGTGAGCAAGGATAAATTTGTACAAACCAAAGGAGAATCAGGTGGATTAATTTTAAAATAAATATCTGAAAGTTCTCTCTTTGTTTCTTTAGTCATACTTGTTAAATTTATTCGCTTGTTCTACTTTCTTTTTTTTCTAATGCTATAAGTATTTCTACTGCTATATATTAACTAGGGAAAAAAGTTAATAAATTTAAAAGTGGAAAGGAAAATATGGGAAATATTTCTGAGGCACAGCTTTATACAATGAAGATTAAACAGAACTAAAGAGAGAAAAATTTTTTTTAAAAAAATAGCTTTCCAAGATCTTTTAGAACATTCTACTTTAAGAAAATTTCTAATAAGAGAAGAATATTATGCTGCATTTCCAGGCTCAATTAAAATTATTTTTTGTTTGTTTGGTTGGTTTTTTGTTTGTTTGTTTGTTTGTTTGTTTTTTGGTTTGGGTTTTTGTTTGTTTGGTTTCGGTTTTGGTTTCATTTTTTGTTGGTTTTTCTTGTTTGGTTGGTTTGCCTTGGTTTGGGTTTTTTTCTGTGAAATTATATTTAATCTCTGTAGCGCTGTGCTGACCTGTATAGAGAAAAATGGCAAAACTACCTCTTAGCTTCGACATTTATTCCTGTTACAGAGCCTCAGCAGTCAGTTTCTAGCAACTCCTTTGACAGTAAGACCTCGTACAGACTATTTTATCATTTAATAGCCAAAATAGGAAAGAAGAAAGGACATTCCTTCAGTCCAAACCTCACCACAGAAGTTCTGAGTGGTGCCTACACTAGTGTCTTCAATATTGGAAAGAGGAACTTTAGGAGGAAAATAAATACAAAATGTAACTTTATTATCCAAGGGAAGCTTTTATCCAATATTATTATGGATGTTCTCCCATAGAATGTTTTCATTGAAGTTAATGTTGCAATAATTTGAGGAAGCTTGGAATTATAATGGGTATCTAACAATATTATCTCTATTTGAGGAGCTTTGGGCTAGTTCAGTTCTATTGAAAAGGGTAGCCAGTGTGTAACTAATGTATAGGACTCCGCACAGGAAAGATCCTCCTGGGCCATTCTTCTATGTCTCCTGCTATTGCAGAGTATTCTAAAACTCATTGCTCTGACATTTTGCAGTGCAAACTTTCTTTTACTGTACTGAACAAATTCATAGGCAGACACATGTTTGTGTCTGTGCCAACTAAGCCCTGTTTTATTAGTCTCCTCTCAGACGGTACCTTTCCATTCACTTGATATTCTTTCCTATCCCCAAATTTTCAGTGAAGCTATTATTTAATAGTACAAGATGGGTTTCACCAGTTCCTTGTGCTGTTAAGAGCTTTCATAACTTCACAGAGAATATGTCACTTGAATTATTCTAATATCACATTTACACTTTTCATATCAACATACTAAGAGTTCACAGTAGTTCTGCAACTCATTACAGCTGCTTTTTTTCATCCAATTGGATTAAAATTTATTGTAAAAATATTGGTAACTTGAAACATTTCTTTGCACTCGCTGTTATAGATTTTAATTCTGTTTATCCTTTTGGCTCCAGTCTTCAAGGTAATCCAAACTTACTTATGTTCTATTAAAATGGTTGTCTCGAGCTTCAACCTCGAGAATCATCACTAAGAAGCTTCTTTGAGCAAATATCTGCTATTTCAGCATCATTGCTTAGGTAAGTTCTTTACGAGTTGTCTACTAAAGCCCATTTTTCCAATTTCATTGACAATTTTGCTTGTGTTGCTATTTTAAATGCTTAACTAAACCTAAGTAGCTTATATTGACTGAAATCCTATTGTCTACAAGACAAGACATCAAAGCAAAATATCAGGTTAATATAGCATAATTTTGCTACATAATTTATGTAACAGTTTACTTTCCCTCTTTCCTCAAAGTCTTTAATCAACTTTCCTTCAAGATTTGCATAGAAGTTCTGAAGACCTTTGAGATCACGCTAGTGGGCTTCTATCTTTCTGGGTCTTTTCTTCCTCTTCTCTTAACCACAGGCATTTCATGGCCTTTTCCAAGTACATTATTCTGACTGCTTAGCTTAGTCAAAACAATTTGCTATTTGACAGTCATATATTACTTATTCAAGATCCAGGGTTGTAGCTTCAAACTTGCTTATACCTAAATGCATTAAATCCTTTGAGATTTTCTTCTAATTCAGTCATAGTAACTCCCATTTTCAGAACACCAATTTTATTCACCAGCCCACCTTTATTTGCACTTTTCCATTCTGTCATGTGTACTAAAAGCTATATTTTATATAAATATAAATATGTATATTTGTATTTTATATTTAACTAGAGCACTTTTAATATAGTTCCTTGATTTTTGAGAATGTATTTTTAATCTCTTCCACATCTTCCCAGCATAACACCATTTGCCTGAAAAACACATTGCTTTAGTATGAATATAATTTCCAAAACATGTATCAGTTCCACTTTTGCAATTCTTTCCTACAATTCTTGAATTTTGACATAGGACCTTCTTTTCTGCTCTTTCCCCCAACACTTTTTTATTTGCTCTTTTCTGTATTCAAAAGTTGTAGGTATCACTTCTGTCAAGTGATTAATCTTCTGAAGAGATCTAGACTCCTTTCCTACACTTTGTTGTTTTCTTGCTTGGGAAACAAATGCAAGATATTTTTGCAGTGTCAATTTAAATAAATGATAATTTTACATCCAAATGTATACTCATTAAACTCATTAGTTATGATTAGAACTAATACTGTGAAGTAGAACAATAATAATGAGTTTGGGATTTGGAAGCCACCAAGCTGCGAGAAAGTTGTGACCTCGTTGCCATTTCTGAAACTTGCTGGGATGAATCTCATGAGTGGAGTGTGAGTATCAATGGCTACAAGCTGTTCAGAAGAGACAGGGGAGGAAGGAGACGAGGAGGGGTTGTCCTCTACGTCAAGAGGTGGATTGGGTGTGAAGAGCTGTCTCCGAAGCACAGCCACAAACTGATTGAAAGCCTGTGGGTAAGAATCAGAGATCAAGGTAAGAAAGAGAACCTTGTGGTTCGTGTCTACTACCAGTTGCCTGATCAAGCGGAACCTATTGATGAAGCCTTCTACCTACAGCTACAAGAGGCTCTTGTCCTGCCAGGGAACTTCAATCTTGCTGACATCTTCTGGAAAAGTAACAGGGTGAGCTGTAGGCAATCCAGTAGATTCCCGGAGTGAGTGCAGGATAAATCCTGACCCAGGTAATAGAAAGCCTTACCAGAGATGATTCAGTACTGGATCTGTTGAATGCCAATGCAAGTGAGCTAATAGGAGGTTGTCAAGACTGGAGACAGCCTGGGCTACAGGGACTATGCATTGTTGGAGTTTGCAGTTCTGAGGGATATGGGTCAGGTAAGGACTAAAGGTAGTCCCCTGAACTCTAGGAAAACAAACATACACCTCTTTAAGGAGATAGTCAACAGGATCCCCTGGCATACTTCCCTCAGGGGCAAGGAAGCAGAACAGAGCTGACAGTCTTTAAGGAAGTCTTCCATAGACCGCAAGAGATAGCAATCCCCAGGAGCCAGAAATTATGCAAGGCAGATGAGACCAGCATCTCTGAGTAGTTAAGTGCTGGTCAAACTAAAGGGAAAAATAAAAATGCATCAGTAGTGGAAACAAGGACAGGTAACCTGGGAAGAGTGTAAGAATGAAGTTTGGTTGTGTAGGTATGGGATGAGGATGACCAAGGTAGACCTGAAGCTGAACTCAGCAAGGGATGAAAAAATAACACGAAGGGCTTCTTACATGGACGTTAACTAGAAAAGGAAGGTCAAAGATGCTGTACACTCCATGATAAACAATCCTGGGAAATTGATAATGGACAAAGAGAAGGCTGAGGTACACAACAACATTTTTTGTGTCAGTCTTTGATGGCAGCCTCTCTTCCCACACCTATTGAGTGGATGGACAGCAGGATGGAGATTAGGGTTGCAAAGCCTCCCCCACTGCGAATAAAGATCAGGTTCATGATTACTTGTGAACCTGAACATGTAAATCTATGGGACTTAATGAAGTGCATCCCAGAGTCCTGAGGGAATTGGCTGATGCAGTTACCAAGACACTCTGCATGATATTTGAAGTCATAGAACTGAGGTGAAAACCCAGGTGACCGGAAAAAGGGAAACATTGTACCCATCTTTAAAAAGGCTAGAAAGGAGGATCCTGGGAACTACCAACCTGTCAGCATCAACTGTGCCTGGGAACTTCATGGAACAGATCCTCCTAGAAGCAATGCTAAGGCACATGCAGGACAGGGAGGTGATTCGGGACAGCCAACATGGCTTGACCAAGGGCAAGTCCTGCCTGACCAGTCTAGTGGCCTTCTAGCATGTCCACATCAGTGGACAAAGTAAGAGCTACAGATATCATTTATCAGGACTTCTGTAAAGACTTTGGCCTGGTCCCCCCAACATTGTTCTCTCTAAATTGGAGAGAGCTGGATTCTGTGAGAGGACTGTTCAATGGATAAGGAATTGGTTGAATAGCTGCATCCAGCAGGTAGTGGTCAATGGCTTGCTGTCCCATTGGACATCAGTGACAAGTGGTCTCTTTCAGAGGTCTGTAATGGGACCAGTGTTATGTCTTCATTAGTATAGACACAGAGGAAGAGATTGAGTATACCCTTAGCAAATTTGCTGATGACACCAAGCTGAGTGATGCAGTTGACACTCCTGAAGGATGGGGTGCCATCCAGAGGGACCTGGACAAATTCAAGAAATGGGCCCATGGGAATCTCATGAGGTTTACAAAGACCAAGTGGAAGGTGCTGCACCTGAGGGCAAACCTCATTAATAAAGCAGGTTGGGGGATGAACATTACAAGTGGAAATAGTTTCAAATTGAAAGATAATAGGTTTAGACTAGATATTAGGAAGAAATTCTTTACTGTGAGGATATTGAGGCACTGGCACATATTGCCCAGAGAAGTTGTGGATGTACCATCCCTGGAAGTGTTCAAGGCCAGGTTGGATGGGGCTCTGAGCAGCTTGTTCTAGTGAAAGCTGTCCTTGTCCATGGCAGGGGGTTTGAAACTAGATCATCTTTAGGATCCCTTACAACCCAACCATTCTATGATTTTATGCTTCTATGAACTTAAACTAGTGTTGAATTTATGATCATTTATCTCACTCCCCTCAAATGATAGCACTGTAATTAAAAATACAGATCAGCTTGTGTTATTTTTGCTGATTAAAAATCTTACTTGAGAAAGGTATTTTTGGAGTTTTAATGATTGAACATCATCAAAAAATAAGCAGTGATTAAAAGACAAAGCACTCAGCTTTCACGAATAGAGTAAAAATTGTCGATACTGAATAAAGGACAGATCATAAGCAAAATGGATGGTGGTCTCTGATTATCCAGCAATTGGTAAATCTTTGAAATCAATAAAATATCTCTTGAACAAGTTAATGTAATAGGAAATATCATTTAGGTGACACTAACTTAGGAATGATGAAGGCTGAAAATGTTACTTACAATATTGGGTCTGACTGGTCGGGCTATTTATTAACAAGAACAAAACTTGGCAACACTCTAAACATCTTCTTGAGAAAGCAAGAGCATTATGGCATGCTGTAATTTTAAAATAGTGACTTGATTCTGACCAACCTTAAGGAGATGTACAACACAGAAGTAAACAAGCAGATACCTGCAGAACCCATGGCTGCTACATGAGATGGCACAGTAAAAGGATGGATAAATTAGACATCAGTTTGGAAAACATATCAAGTGGGAACTGGAAAAAATAAGGAACACATAAATTAAATATCTATTATATTTTCAGCTAAAATCAGTATAAAAATATTTTAAGATTTGCAAGAGGGGGATTAAATTTGATAATCTAAATAGATTTAAAACTTTTGAGTGTTTGCGGAACAGAATGTAATAGCACAGAAGAGTCCAAAAGTACTGTTTTGAGGCCTCAAGTTTGGACATGATCCTTTGGTTCTTCAAGAGCACCAAATTCACAAGGCACAGAAAAAACAGAAGTCTTGTTTACATCACAATATATCAGGTTGAGCTGCAATAGGAAACATAGTATGCATTATGAACTACACAGTGAGAGATAAACTTCTCAACAGCATATTGTAGATTTATATTAAAATAAATGTGCATGTTCTATTAAAGAAAAATAACTGCATTTTCACAGTAGTGCTATCCTTGTAAAGGAGGGAATCAATCTACATCCACAGGCAGACGAGCTAAATAAATTATTAGTTCTTTTCCAAATGCTGGTCTCATGGTCATATTCAGTCCTGGTGTGAAAAGTAGTAAGTCATTCATTAAACATAAAGCAATTGTGATAAAATATGAGGGGAAAAAGAATCCTTAGAAGCTCACAGTCTTTTGGCATTGAGTGGATGCAACAAGCACATCACAAAGTGTCGTGAATCAAAGGAAGGACATGAACTAGTAGCAAGGAAATCAATTAATACCATCACAGAAAATAAGCACTCTGTCTCTCCAGGTTGAGCTTATTCCCAAATAATTAATAGATTTTATATTGTCTGTCATACTGGCAAAATCCCAAATAATTCATAGATTTTATGTTGTCTGTCATACTGGGAAAACTCTAATGAAATTTGATAGCTAAATGGCTATAAGGCTAAATTTGGGTTTTTATCAAAATATAAATTCATGTATTATTTTGGTTTTGCATAGCCACTGAGTACAAAGTTTGTGTATAATTAACTGAAGTCACATAAAAAGCACCAAGAAACAAAGAAAAAGGGAAAACTTGGTTTACTACCTTTTACAGTCTTGTTGCTTTTCCCCTGACCATCATGACCTTTGCAGATTCCCAGAACTACCACTGCTGTTTTACTGCTCAAAGGAAAAGTAGTGGTAGGTATCCAGAAAACAGTATTTCTTCATAGACACACAGTAGTTAAAACTGACAAAATTTCAAATCTTTTAGATCAAGTGACATCTGGCATGCTTCTTCCAGCACATAACTGCAGCCTACAGTATCCTGTACATTACCAAACCTACGACAGAGGAAATTCACATCTTACGATAGGAAAGAAACAATAAACATGC
The DNA here is from genome assembly GCF_003984885.1 of Neopelma chrysocephalum. NCBI lineage: Eukaryota > Metazoa > Chordata > Aves > Passeriformes > Pipridae > Neopelma > Neopelma chrysocephalum. The sequence goes on from NW_020925302.1 coordinate 257,644, forward strand.
CACTAAATGAAAACAGCCAATATATAGGTGAAAGAACTGACTATGTTTTAAAGTTGAATGAAAATTCTGTTTCAAGTATTTTTTTTCCTGATTAAATAAGAGATTTCACTTTTCAGCTCTACTTCTCCTGAAATGATTTTTGTTTACCTTCATGGAAGAAGTCCATGAAAGATATTTCAGTTATTGGCACTCAGATACCAAAATACTTAGCAATTATCCCCACCTAAGCATCCAGCCTCATAAGAGAAGATTTAATAAACATTGAAATGAGAAACTATTCCTATTGAAAATTTCTCTTAAGAAAACAGGATTACCTTGGCCATTTTTCCACAATAAATGCAAATGTACTTGAATGCAGTTTTTATAATGAATCCAAATGAGATTTCTTTCCTGGTCTCCATTACTGCGCTTGATGGCAATTCTTTATGTTCCACAGATTAAATCCTTACAAAGCAGGAGAACTTTACTGACCAGGAAAGGACAACTTTTCAAGTCCAAATCGCCTTAATTTTTGAATTTCCTCAGATATGATTAAAGGTACACTCATTTTTTCGATGCCTGGGGATAACTTGCATAGCAGAACGTCTCAGGAGAACCAAATGGATAAATCATTGCAGTTTCTAAGAGGACATGAAGTACATATTCTTGCTAGCTCACATTCAGAAAAATCTAACCACCACCTATCAGAGGAGAAAAAAAAAAAAGAAGGATAAAATGTGGAAGTTGTATATACAATCTAGATGAAAATACTTAAATTTTGCAAAATTTTAAATATTGAAGATAATTTCTTACAATAGGAAAACATTGGGTACTTTGCTAAACCAGTTTACCTGGTTAATATTTTAGAACACAAATATAACTAATAGAAAGAAGTTAGGACAGCAGTGTTTTTGTGTCTTTGATGTCAGTAACAGTCATAAAGAAGAAATCAGTTACTAATGGCCATGTACTTTTCATGTTATTTTTTTATTTAATACTCAAAGATATTTGAAGCACATGCCTACATGAAAGCAGCAAATTAATTAACTTAGGTCGTAGCCAGCTATGTTGATATCCATCAGCATGAACTCCACTGAGTACCAGTAGAATACACAACCAAAAATATACACAACCACAAAAGTTTCTTAACATGCTTTTAGCACTGTATATCTCCCCATCTTCACCACCTAAACTGTAGAAGGGTCCTGTAAAATTGAGTTGTGCATGTCTCCAGAGCTTCAGGTATTCCCATTAATTGATGCATTAGCATTTCAGACCTAAGGTTTAATATGTCATTCCCTGGGCAGGCTTCTATCAGCATATCCTAGGTGATTATCCATTCATAGGAGGGGAAGAAGTAAAGGGGGACAAAAAAGCAAATGAAAAGTTCACTCATTTCACTTCAGTCTGTCTCTGCAATCATTGACCTTAATGTAGAATCATGCCTCCAATTATTTTGATAAATCTACTTTACCTTTACAGAATTATAACCATAGCAACATTATCTCTCTATAACAGGGGAAAATTTCCATTTTCATGCCTATAAGGGTAAAGGACGACGACAAAATAGTGAGAAAGGTTAGTTTTACTCAGCTTTGATCTTGCACAGTCTAGCAGACATATGGGAATGTGTATAGTGATTCATTATCATCAGTTGTGTTCAGAATTAAAATCACTGAAGTTTTTAAAACTGTGGACTATACTCAGGATAGTTACAGTAACAATTGAACTGCTCAATAAAGTATGTGAAAATTATATCCTTTTTGCTAGCTCTTTATTTTTGGGATGATTGATTGTTGTTGTTTTTTTTCCTAGAGCAATGTTATTAGTGCCAGAATTTTGTAAAGAATTCACTCTGTTTCCCTTTTCAGGAGCGCTCATTCCATCAAAAACAGTAGTTGAAATCTGGATACCACTGAAGTCAGTGACTCTGGATGTTAATTTTAACATGATTTAAATATCATTCAGTATCACTAATAGACTAACACTAGATTTTTCTACTCTGAAAAACGTTGAGTTAATTGCATTGGTATGGATGACCTCTATTTTTTGCTGTCACTAATAGTGGATTTTCTTCTACAAAACAACATTGAAGATATCTTCCCAAGGATAACAAGGAAGGGAGGAAGAAAATTACTTTGGTGTCATTGATTTTTTTACTGGCAGTCCAAACACAGCTGAGTGACTGCCATGTTCTATCCTATTCCAACACTGGTTCTAAAATGACCATATATTTCACAGCCGGTACGAAGATCTGGATGGAACCTCCTATATATTAGGCGTCAATCACTGCTAGTATCTATTCCACTAGTCCTCAAGGCTGCATGGCATTCTGATCTCCAATGCATCTTTAAAGCTTCACTAATGTATTTTGCCTAGGCAATTTAATAGCATCCTAGTCCTACAATGTTTCATGCCTTAGTCATTACTGGCTATATTAAATAAAATGAATGCTTAGACAAACACCAATTCTGTCTTCAAGTCCTAAGTCCTGCCATCTACCCTTTCTGCACAGTCTTCAGACTGTTCTTTATATTCTTCAGTTTTGCTGAAAATCCTTTTCTTCATTTTAATTCATATTTTCCCATATAATTTCACAAAAATCTAGATGAGTGGCATATTTTAGAAATAAAGCTAACCTTAACAAAGAAGATAACAGACTAATCTGCCACATTCTATTTCTGGAATATTATGGTTCATTTTATTACATTGTCCCTATTTTTGTCAGCACAAAAACACAGACGGAAAAAGGTTTCAAGAAAGAGATTTAGGCAAGATCCTATACTAGACATCAGGCAGGTGGAATTTCTTGAAGAGAAAAGAAATATTTATCAAGGATGTAATGTGCATCATGTGGCCAGACACAACTGTGTAGTAATTAAAGCAGACAATCAATGCTGATATATAAAAATATATATATGTATATATATTAAAAAAAAACTTAATAAGAATTTATGTTAATCAGTCATGCAGTGAAAACAGTAATTTGCACATTGCTGTTATGGGGGTTGGGAAAAATAAGTGTTCATTCCACAAAATATTTCTTCTAAATTACTGTCTCAAATTCTAGGTGAGATCTCTTCCTATTTGTGTTTACTGAATCCTGTATAGACCAGAATTCAGTTTTTAGATGAACTAAGTGTTGGACTTCCCTTATAGTTGTTTAGCATGTTTCTAGTTTTATCTTGTGCTGTTATGTTATTTTGTTAAGGCTATTTGGTGAAAGACATTTCCACGTGTTTTTAATCTAGTAGTGACAAAGGACAGCATACAGCTATGAGAAACAGTCAGAAAAAAAGAGGGAAATGGAAAATTAAGGAACCAATGAGAAGTGTGTAGGTTCAAAAAGACCACATACAAGTACCAACAGTCTCTTTGAAACCGTTATAAGTTTACAGTAGAAACATAGCTACACAGTATGCCAAGTCAAAATTCCTGCCTACTTTTGATTTTAGAGATGGCAAAATGAATTTCTTGCATTTAAGCACCTTTGTTTATGTACCTCATAACACTGTTCGATAAATAAATGTATAGTTCTACAAAGACAGAAAGATTTCAGATAGAAGAGGAGCTTTAGGGTTTACAATGCAAAGTTCTTCCAGGCACCTATTCCTACAGTATCCACCTTCAGAAGTTTAAGTCTGAAACCTCTTGCAGGTCTTAGTATCCTTTTTATGTCTTGTAATTTAATAGAAATGAGGCTCAGGGGGGAAAAATTATTAAAATCAGTATCAAATAAAACAACACAGTGATTAAAATCTCATTTTTGCAGGGTCTTGTCTTTCCCTGTCTTTAGATAACTAGAATAATAGGTGCCTGTAGCAAAGTGGTAATAACCATTTCAGTACTAGAATTCCCAACTGCAGGAGCTGTGCCTTAACAAAGGAATATGGAGATCTGAACAAACCTTATTCAGATCTTAAAAAGAACATCGTAGGATGGTGAGAACACGGCTGCCAGGCTTCATTTTTTTCCCGTCTGTTTTTTTTCCCCAATGTTATTTTTCCCCTTCCAGCTCTCCCCTTCCCACAAAACTGAAGGCAAATGAATGTAATTGGCACTAGAAATGAGGAAATGTTAATTTCTGAATCAGGACTGCCTCTGGGTTATATACAGAGTCCTGTTGTTCAGAGAGTCCACCATTTCAGGGTGGAAAATAACAATAATTCTTATTTTTACCATTCTCTATTTCTTCGTTTGCTAGTTAAAATTGTTGTATTTTTAGTTTCCCATATGTTATCTGTACAGGTAAAACCTGTTTGGGATTTACAATCTCAAAGTAACCATTTCTTTTCTACTTCTGCATTTTGCAGATTAAAAAATTTGACAATTTTACCCATTAAATGCTAATGAAATGGACACATATCTAAAATGCTAAACATACATAATAATGTTTTCATTAAAGTTCAACCTGTTTGCTGCCTAAAGAAGTTCAAGACATTAATGCACAGTGTGTTACAGTGTATATTTCAAGGTTATCAAAGGAATAAGTTAGAAATAATTGGTTGATTCAGTAGAATCATTGAAAAATATATTACATATTGAGGTAGAATTGCAGACTTAGAAAAAAAACAAAACACAACAGCTGTACATATGATGACCTGTAAAGCACTTAGATACTGTGATAATGGACATCACATGAGGATTCCTGACTATACACACTTACTCTCTATCCTCAGAGAAAACCAAAAAACACGCCACTTGTTCTTTGTTTTTGTGAGTAGATTACATGAAGGCTGCACTCTCTGAAAAATTTAAATTGAAGGAATATTGAGTCAGTTGCAAATTTTGACTTTGCCTTCCTCCCAACTGTTTTGTGTTGGGATAAAGAAAAAGAGAAGGGAAAAAAATTTCTGCAGAAGATCAGCTAAAATTATATACTTCTATTTCTTTCACAGGGTGGCAATAGGCTGCCTGCTTGAGTCTACTGTTTCACTTTGGGCCATAAGGAAGGTGAAATTTTGGCACCTTGTAGCCTTCTCCATTTATCCTATTTAAAGTGAAACCCTAATTTCACTCAGTATCTATCCTCCAACAGGCAAAAGGTAAAACGGACATGAAAGGTTAGGTTAGAGAGTCAGTGATACAGAAATTAACAGCAAAAATAATCAGGCCTCTCTGTAGACTAAAGTAAACTTACAAGAAAAAGAGACGTATGTAGACATCGTGATAGATCTGGCATTCCCTAAGAGGTACCAGCTAGTGATACTGAAGATGCTGTCCTTTTCCTTCTATTTAGAGCAGACTAGAGTCTCAGAAACTGTGGCAATAACTTCTGGACACTGCAAGACTTATTTTTAAAAGGAGCCTTATCCAGTCAGGGAAGTAAGGCCAAACTTGCCAGTTTGCTGATGGCTTTCTGCTCTGTGTACACAGATGGGATCTGAGTGTGCACAGATGGGATCCATCACCATACAGTTTTACTGCTGTAGTTGGTGCAAGATGCCAGATTGCTGTAACTTTGGCCAGTGACAAAGAATATCCCCTCTCTCTCTGCTCTTTCAAGACAAGCACAAGAGGTTTTTTATTCTATCAACCAGATGTGGCTTTGATTAGCAATCTGAAATTATAAAAACAGCGAAGAAGAGCATTCACTGTACGCTGCTGTTGCACTTGTACTTAGAGTACAAGTGGAAAGTTGCTACAGCACTAATGTTGACACTCAGAGTAATCTGTGTATGCGCAGTTTTTGGAAAAAAAATTCTGACAAACTATATCAGCAGTAGTGTAAAGAAAGAATCAAAAGTATGGGAACTTTGTTGCAGCAGGACCAGAGGGAGAGCTATTGGGGGAAACAGGACCTCGGGGCAGAGAGGAATGAGTATGGTTTCACAGGCAAGAGATTTTTGGGAGAGAAAGCTTCTCAAGTAGACTTCCTTTCCTATTACCAATATTCCAATCTGCACAGGAGGAGATGGTCACAGATATATGTTGAATTTTTTTCATTTTTGTTCAAAGAAAACCTGCAGTTTATACAGCTGAAAATGCAGTGCTGTAGGAAAAGGATTTCTTTTAAAAGATTATCATTTAATTCTGCTGTGTGCAATGCCTACAATCAAGACAGGTGTCAAACAATAGATCTCCCACCAATTCTCTTTCAGCAGAAACTTTAACATGGTGTTTCAGTTTTGGGAATATCTGTTATGCATGAAAAACTAAACCAGGGCTGTGATTAGTTACACCTCCTCTCTGAGTATCCTCAAGGAGTGCAGTGCTGCTGCTCCTTTAAAAATATGTGGCACATTTTAAAAACTTACATTGGCTTGTATAGATGAGAATTTATGATAAAAACATTTTAGCTATGTGAACTAACTTTTGATGAAAATGAATTATTATTATAATAAATGAAGAGCATTAGAAAATTATGCACATTCAATTCGCAATTTAAAAAAAAAAAGTATTTTATGGAAGTTACAGAAATTGCATGTCTTTGTGCTAATGATTTTTTTGCCTCATTTTATTTGAGAACAATTATGTGATCGATCAAAGGGGCAGTACATTGAAAACCACAGACTGCTGCACAGTTATGTAGGATGCTTTAGTTATTCTGGCTGTGAGACCCTGATCTGCTTGCCTCATGGAGGGACCCTGAAAGGGAGTTTCAGCAGGGACAGACAGCCCTAGACTGAGCTAAGATGCAACCACTGGGCCACTGAGCAGCAGACTCCAGAGGAGCCTGGTCAAGTGTATTGTTTGTGTCATCAGGGCCCTGGCACCACATGTCTAAGCATGAGGAGCACGTTTGTATCCTGGAGTCCACAGAAATGGGCTGATGTACTGTCCCCATTTATAGTTTTACCTCCATTTTGGAGGTAAACAGACATGTGGATGGGAACTCAGTATCACATACTTTACTGCAGTCCCTTTCATATCTTACAGCTCAAATGCACACTTATCTAGCGTACTCTTGCCACTTTACTATCCCTGGTTTCCTTCATGTTCTTTCAGTCCCATCTTTCCCACCCCTTACACTCACGGTAAGTTAGAATATTTTTTGTATACATATGGATAAAACAGGTACTTAATATCAGACATCAAATCACACAACACTTCCAGTGACATCATTAGGAAAATTGCATTTTTAGTCACTATTTTAATTCAGCTTTGTGAAGCATCTCTGTCTGTATGCTTGTACCTATAAAACACTTCAGTTATGAGATACCGGGCAGTAATCAAATACACTCCTGATCTCCTGGCATCCAAGTAGCAGCCCTACTGTACACCAGTTCATTTTTGCATGTTGCAATGATTCTGCTGTACCAGGACATACATTTGTGTAAGTCATGCCTGTAAAAAAGGCATTTCTGTTTCTATTATAAATATTTTGAGTTACTAGCATAAATAAATCACACAGATTTTTGCAAGCCGCTTCTTTAAAAGCTATTGATGGTCTGTTTGATCATGAGGTGGTCACTCTTTTCTTACTATGTTTTCTATAATAGCTTTCTTGGTTACTGCTTCTGGATTTTATTAACGCATTTGATTTTTATGAATTTTAGTGCTGAAATAGAGAGTCATAACTTATATTAAAAAGTATGATTGCATTAGAAGAAAAGCATAAATGCTTGGTATAGAATTCCTCTATTCTGAATAGAAGAAAATTTTATCACAGTGGATGGATGAAAAGCATGATTCACATGAGAAGAAAAAGATTTCTGAAATGCCAAGTTAAGAGCATCAGTATCACTAGAAACTTGCCTCACAGGATAAGGTATTAATCAGCACTTGGTTGGTAACATCAGTTAGTGCTTCAGCCCTCCATGGAAAATAATTGCTGTCCTCAGTGTAATAAACAGGCTATAAGATGTAAGAAGCTGAATTCTAAAAAGCAGTTCATGAAAAATTAATTTCCTTCATTTTTAATTTTCATGTTCCAGGAAATTTGCTGACATGAGAACTTTTTCTGTTTCTCCTTTTCTCTGTCTGCCCTTTTCCTCCCCACTTCAACTTTTTTTGGTTAAGAATTTAGTCAGGGTTGACAGGACCCAGGAAAAAAACTAGAGAACTAACCCTTTGCTTCCTTAGCTCACACTCGTAGTCACAATGTAAGAACTAATGTATAAGGGAGCAACCACTCTTTGTCAATGACTTCAGGCCTGAGAATAGATATCATTGAGGAATTCTTTGATGCCGGTTGTACTGCCAGACAGGATTATTACATCCTAAAAGAGAGGCATAAAATGCAATTAGATGCTCAGTCCATTGGAAGGCAGTGAAAGTTGGTTGCCTATCTGAATACTCTTCCTTTGAAAATTGCCCTCAAGCTCTCCAAGAGAAGCATGTTGTCTTTGATTTGTGTCTGTAAAATGAGTCACAATACAGCAGAACAGTAAGGGGTCAGGCAGACTGAGCAGAAAGATGTGGAAACCAGAAATACCTGCTGTTTGTTAGAAAAAAAAAAGAAGTTTTCCAAAATAGTGGTATATAAGTTATTTCAAAGGAGTGCAAAAAAACTAACAAGAAAAAAATCAGCTGCTGCATTTCTGTTGGAGGATATCAGTAATGGATCAATGAGGCAATGGCTGTGCAGACCCCTAGGTACACCCGGGAGTAGCTGCTCTTTAAAATGGCACACTTAAAACTGGAAAGGTGTGCTGGGTTGATCTTGATGGATTGCCAGGTGCCCACCAAACTGCTCTACCAGTTCCCTTCTTGGCAGGATGAGGCCAGGGGAAGACAACAAGATGGAAGAAATCCCTATGTGTCAAGATACAGGCAATTTAACACAGCAGAGGCAAAGGTCACATGTGGAAACAGAAAAACAAAAGATTTATTTTCTGATTCCCATCAGCAGGTGATGTCCAATCACTTCCTGGGAAGCAAGGCTTCAGCATGCATAGCATTGAAAACAAATGTCATAATAATGAAAACCCCTTCCTCTTACTCTTTTCTCTCAGCTTTTCTTGCTGAGCAGACATGGTATGATATGGAATACCCCTTTGGTCGTTTTGGGCCTGCCATCCTGGCTATGTTCCTTCCCAAGATCTTGCCTACCCCCAGTCTACTGGTGAGGGAAGAATGTTGGAGAGGCAGCACCGACGCTGTACCAATACTGCACAACAGTAATCAAAGTGTTGGCATATTACCAACACCTTTGTGTCTACGAGTGCAAAACACAGCACTACAGAGCCTACTAGAGGGAAAATTAACTCCAGCTCAGCCAGACCCAATACAGAGGGAGAGAAGGGCATAAGGACAACAGCACAGGAGCATGTGCACACACCCTCTGGAAGGGAGCTAATAGCACTCAGTACACCCAAACCCAAGTCTCTTCAGAGACACTGTCCTTGGTCCTTCTTTCTCAATGCAGAATAAACAACTGAGTAAGCATGAAGTAACTTGAAAAAAAGAGAAGAACAAACAGTTGTGTTTTATCTGCGTCATTGTCATCAGCAGAAGTGTCTGGCTCGATCTTGTTGCACCCAGAAGGAATTTATTGAATGGTAAGGAGCCACTGTAAAAGGGCAGCTGAGCTCTGTTTCCATCTGTGTCTGGAATGTATTTTTTATCCTCAAATAATCAATATTATTAATACAAAACATGGGTATGATAATATCTAAAATATAACACTTTTTTTCCACACACTAATCACAGCTGCCACCAACCTCTTGAAGGCTGACCTATATAGAAGAGATTCTGGGCGTGTTGCCTTAATATAAGGATGAGGAAATACTTGCACCACCTGTTTTGCAAGCATTTAAATATTGGAAAGAGGGGAGAAAGAAGGTCGCACATAGTTAAGAATGGAGAAATGAAACACAATTCTCATCCTTATAGACATTATTGTTGCTTACTAACCACAGAAAGAAGTATACCTGTAGAATGGAACCTGACACATTAAAACACTGCATAGGTCCTTTATTGCGAAGTGGTCACTGAAATAATTTTCTGACTCCCAGGAGGATTACTGTGATGAAAATCATCCAAGGAGGGAAAGCCTATTTGAATGACACAAGAGAAATTAGTTCTAATTTTTGTGTTCCACAAAAAGGTGTGGTTTTTTGTTTTTCACACTTACCAAAAGCTATTCATTTGGTGATACAGCCTCAATAAACTGCACGTTTCCCATCAATAATATTCCATGTAGTTGTTCAAGGGGTTTACATTTTTACAATTAGGTCTGAAATCTGTTTTAGAAAGTGCAGAACACAGATCAAGAAAATGCCTTTATTTTTGTATAAGTTTTACAAGAATAAATTTTATAGAAATATGAGCTGGAACTCCCTGAAATACTAAGAACCAGTTTTGCAAGGCTGATTACAGATCTAGGTATCAGTCAGCCACCTAAAATCCTACCACAGCAGATGGAAAATTTCATCAGCAATGAATGTACTTGAAATAAGGAATGGCTTGTTCATATTGCAAACTACAAAACTTAGAAACCATTGCATTTTACTGCTTAAATGTTTAAAATATTTTCCTTTTCTGTTGATTTTCACATATTTGGGAATGTCCATACATTATTTCTTTCCTGGGTTTTTTTGGTTGTTGATTTTTCCCTCGTATGAACAAGTGACATTTGTCTGCTCTTAAGAGAGAATAACAAGAATATATTATGTTGAAAGAAGTGGTTCATTTACATTCCCAGTGAGGTTTTACAAATGCCTGAGGGAGACAATTGTGAATCAATAAGGTTTGGTTTGCACGTGTGCAAATAGCATTGCTTCATGCAACACACACAAACTTTTTTGTCAGACAAATTATATCCTCTTGGAAATTGCCTATTTCTTCTGGTCCTCTGACTATTCTCACATCTTGAAATTTTGCTTTTTATTGCCATCACCAAGACTATCCTACTCAGAAATCCCAATGTCTTTATTCACCTTCAATGTCAGTAATTATTCTGTTGTCCTAAATGCCCAATTCTCATGGCCTGTCGTGGACTAAAAAGTGAGCGGTTTTGATACCATCATAGTTTGATGGAAGTGCTAGTAAAGGTTCATGCTAGTACATCTGGAATGGTGTTATTTGGAGCATCGGCTAAGGCCACATCCAGACAATCCCTGCAAAATTGATTATGTTAATTTCAGATATTATTTACCCCAGCTGAGTTGTTAATATTGGTTGCATCTCCTCTGCAGTTTGTAGGTCTTCTTTGAAAGAAAGTCTAGAGGATCAGATATTTAATATTTCATGGTATTCAGTAGTTTGTTACACAGCTTGGCTTTGCTGTTGTGTAAATGAGCAGCTCTTATTAGTTTGATTGCCAGCAGCAAGAGCACAGGAGACAGTATCTTATGTTGTATGCATAAGTGGTGGTATCTCAATAGCATTTTTTCTGTAACAATTGTACATAACTTACTCACAAGGGCTCATGTTTCTCTGATCCAAACTTCAGCCCACATAAAATGAAATAAGGGATTTCCACTTTCTCTGATATTGTCACTGCTGTTGTTTCTAGCATTATTCTTCAACTTTCAATAATGTTTGTTGTCTATATGGTAATGCAAAAACAAGCACATATTCCTGTGGTGTTTATGTACTTGTAGGACCTACAGATTCTTCTGCACATACAAATCCATGACAAATATGTTTTAAGTCTCTTGAAATTTACTCCGGTGTCTTGCTGCACCTGGATTTACAGGTTAGAGGATGTTAATCTTTCTGAAAATATTATTATTCAATGTGTACCTGAAACTGACAGTGTTGTCAGCAGTGGATAACATGCATTTACTGATAAATCACCACAGCAGTGGAGTCCACAACACAGTTATACGTCACACTGCTTTATTACACATATGCAGTGGGACTTTCTTCCTCTGTTTATATGGAAGAAAATCATACTTACTCTTTGTATTCTTAATTGAAGCATTCAGCTTCTCTATCTATTGGTCCACTGAGTTGCAAACCTGAATTTTTCTCAAAGTACCTCATGAAACAGAGATATCTCTCAGGTACCATTGCATTTATAAGGAAAAATTTTACTTTGTTATTGACAGTGAATAATGTTACTCCTCAGTAAATACAGTGACAGGTGTTTCTATTTATTCAGTTAATTTTCTGAGTGTTTTGTTGTTGACATGAGACTACACTGAGACTTTTCTAACTTTACCTTACATCTGCTTCTGGATAGAAAGGCTTACCGAGATTTTCTCTGGCTATGGTGATTATACAGACATGTCTATTACACTGGCTTATGTGAAAGGATTTTGGCAGAAAACACTGACACAAAATTTCTGTTTTCACTCTACAACCATGTACAGGAACCTAAAGTGTTTAGCTTTCTTAAGTATTCAATTTTAGGAACAGATAATTCCCATATTAATCACTAGGTGCTGGGAATATGCGTTAATTTAGCTTTTGTTGCATTTGAAAGATGAATGAATCTATGATAAGGAAAAAGAAGAAAGACTTAGCTGAAGTTGTTTTTCAAGTCTCCAGTTAAATGCTATTGGACATTGTCATTTGTAGATGAACACCTGGGAGGAGTAAAAGGCTTGACACCATTTTTCCATGCAACTGCACCACCTTGAATCCAAAAATCAGCCTTACAACCTTCTCTTAACACAGCAATGTAAATGCTGTTTGTTAGGCTAGCAAAAAATCACATATTCAAGTCCAAAAGTGTTTGGCTGTATTATAATTTATTTAATCATAACTCAACAGGAGTATATTGCTCCTGTTATAGCACTACAAGAATTGAGTAGGATGAAATCTGGGAGTAGATATTTCCTGCTGTGGAAACCCAATGTGCTGTAGAGCCCTCTGCTGTTCATCTGTTCAGCCATGGTAGTGGCTTGCCAAAGGCAAACTCTGAGGGATGGTTCAAGAGATGTTGCATGGCATAGAGAAAAAAAGGCATTGTGTGACAGTGATGCTCTAACAGGCACACTGTGACACTAATGAAGTTACATGAATTAAGCATCCAATATCTTAGGAAAAACAAGGAACTATGGGAAAAATGAAAAAGACATGGAAAACCCCCTATTTTATTCTTTGGTGTGTATTAACACATAAAAGACAGTTAACATTATTACAAGAAGTTGGAAATGGAAGAGTTGAATATGGCAGCACGTTTTTACCCCTATTCCCTAACTTATATATTTTATGGAGTAGAATAATTCCTATGGAAAACTTTCACAGCTAACTACTATTTCAGGAGGGGTGGAATAGTGTTTGAGCATGTATGTTTGTAAAAACACTGACTCTGATAAACAATCCTATTTTAGATAATTTCAAAGAGAAAAAAAATCAGTCCCAGAATAACATTGCATGTTATCTTAGAATAAAAGAATATTCTGATTTGGAAGGGACCCACAAGAATAGAGTCCAGGTCTTAATTGAATGTCCCATATGGGAATGTCACATCATTTTAGCTTGTGGCTTAAAATAAATTTAATATTTTAAATCAAACTTTTGATTTGAAAAAAAAAACAACTTTTGAACATTATTTTAGAATTTTCTCACTTTAATTTTTTGGCCCCTCTTTCTCATTAAAGTCTTAATAAGGAAAGAAAAATGTAAACAAAATTTAAAAGCTTTGATCACAACTTGTTGTGAAACATACTACACTTGTAGACCGCTTATAACACAGGGACAGAGTTCACTTGTATAAACAATTGTGTAGTACATGTAAACCAAAAATAAATAAAATAGACCCCATTTCAGACTATAACTAACACTACATTTCATACTTACTGCAGATCATCAATACTGAAAAGGATGATAAATTAAATTCCGAATTTGCAAATTCATCTTTCTATCCCTGCATATCTGAGTAATTGCAGTGAACAAATGTATGTGTAGGGAACAAATGCAGTAACTTTTTGAGCTGTGTGAAATGCACATTTTCATTGAAGTTTTGGAAGTGTATATTTAATGTAAATATTGTCCTGCTTAATATTCCTTTGCAGTTTTCATCATTAGAGTCTTTAAAACTTGGAAAAAGTTTGCTTGGAAGCAGTTGCAAGAATTTCTATTCTTACTCCATGTTTCTTGTAGTTAGCTTGTAATTTCATTTTATATGAAATGTTTCATGTCTGCCTCACATAGCTCTTTGATAAAACCTACCAATTTTTGTTTATAAAGACTGAAAATTGTCCTCTCTTAGATTTCAGCTATCAAACACAGTTTTCTATTGTGTCTATTTCCCAATACCTTCAGAATCTACCAACAACACAAACCTTCAAACCTTTCAAAGTGTATTCGTTTTCCCCAAAAAGATACTTTCCCACAGTGTCTTAACCGATTTCATCAAAGTGTCTCTGATGAGTTACTTCTTCTGAATGAATGTCATGGTGGAGAGGACCTCAATGGACAGCTCAGTCGCTTCATTGAATCCATTTTGATTGCCATATGAAATGTCAACTAATTTCAAGACTTTGGTTTGCAATCACTGATCATCCATGTCAGAAAGACTTAATTTAGCTTTTATTTTAGCTATTTTACTTAAAACTAGCCCTGCCAGGTTCCTCTCATTACCAGGAAGAGACATCTGCACAAGTGCTTCAGTTGCTTTCCTTCAACAGTTTCAGAACTGAGGCACAGAGGTCCAATTAAACCCTGTCACCACCATAACACAAGAATAACCAGAGTTTGTAGTTTAGGCTACATGTTTCTGAATTCGATGAGCTCTGGTCATATGTCTGCAAGGCATTTCACCTTTCCAAAAACAGTCTTCATAATACTGAAGTTTTCAGGAAATGTTGTGCTTGAAAGGTTCAGCTTCTCAATCTACCTAAAAAAAGTGGAGAAAAGTGCCCTCTGCACTTTGAGGAGACTACTCCTTGATCTTTACCATGACATTATCACTTGAATGGTGGTAGTACCATAAATGAGGCACTAGACCTGTTTTATTGCTTGGAGTCAGTATGTTTCCATTGTATCTGAGATCCACTGTGGTATATTGAGGATAAAACACGCCGTAAGTGCCATTAATGTCTTGCCTTCCAACAAACAGAAAATCTCTTTTCACAAATGCTCTCTAGATTCATGTGACTCAAGAGGCACCTGTTCTTTGTGCTGATGTAATCCATATTGTCTAGAACACGTTAGTTTAAAACCCTTCTGACCAGTTGTATCTTAAACTGCAACAAGTGAGGGAGGAGCACATAATTACATACATTGTGCATGAAAATACGTGTTACAAATTCATAGAAACATAGAATGTTCAGGTTGGAAGGGACCATTAAGATTATCTGGTTCCAACACCCTTGCCATGGGCAGAAACACATTTCACTAGACTGAGTTGCTCAGAACTCCATCCAGCCTGGTCTTAAACACTTCCAGGGATGGTGCATCTCAGCTTCTCTGGACAACCTGTTCCAGTGCCTCATCACCCTCACAGCAAAGAACTTCTTCCTAATAGCTAATCTAAAGTGACTTTTAGTCTGAATCAATTCTGCCTTTTCCTCTCACTAAGTTCTCTTGCAATATTTCACTTCTATATAAGTATTCTGAGTGATGAATATATTTCTACACCCGAAAGACAGCTGAATATTATGGATATTTCCTTTAAGTTTATCTTTTTTTCTTTTATTCACAAAAAAAGAAAAATTTGACTGCATTTCTGAGGACGATGATCTCACCTAGAATAAATCATTACAGTTCTATTGCTTTCAACTTTGCTTTGTAGTTTATGCTACGTGAAGAGAAGGGTACATATTAAAAAACAAACAAAACAGCTTAAGAGCAACACAGAAAGGACTCAAGAAAATGAACCATAAGTGACAGATACTAATCTGTCAGTAAAGCAGTTGTATTTTATGAGAAGAACTGGTGTGTTTTCCATTTCATTGAAAAGATCAATTTTTCTTATATTCCTCATCACAGCAATTATGAGGTCTTGCTCTTTTTTATTTTATTTTTTTTTTAATGTACAAATTCTACCTTTCTCCAAATAAACAAATAGATGGGAGAAAGACTTGTGGGCATCGTTCTATAAAAAGGAAGGGACAATAAGAAGAAAGTAAAAAAACCTTCCTTACTTTTAACAGAACAGATTTCATTTATAACAAATCAAATTCAGATCCAGTTAATTTTCTGCATAATAACACTCAACTTTTTCATTTCAGACACGTATTACGATCTTAGCTATGATGAAACATGCTGTTGGATCATCTGCTTAATCTTCCTTGTCAAAAACTCAACCAAAGACTCTAATCTCTGTTTCATACCTCAGAAGTAAAGACTAAATAGTGAAAACTTCTAGGGCCAAAACAAATTGTATTTGGGGAATCAATAGATTTTCTTCCCATATGTGGTCCCAATTACCATAAGTCAAATAAGGGGTTGAAACTGGATCTTACAAAGGAAAATTTCCTGCTGTGAGGATAGACACTACACTGCTGTTCTTTGCTAGAGTGAGAGTAATCCATGACCACAACATATATTTGATGGCAGTCAGTACTCTTAATAATCAAACAACTCTGAATAATAGCAGCTAAAAAGCCAAGGAGACCATGATGCTTGACTGCATGCTGTGGGTCATGACATAAGAAGATCAAATACGTATTTAGATAAACTGGGTCCAAATGACTAACTGTTGAGTTGTCTGAAGACTTTCAGCTGTGATGACCAAATCACAAAGTGGCTTTGTTACTTTGGCACTATGAAATTTCTTATTCGTTTTGTCCTCCTGATTTCCATGTGAAATACAATTAATTTAAGTAAAAGGATATTACCTCCTTTCTTGTCATTGGCTTATAAATTCCCTAGCCTCTGATAATCAGTACCTTGCTTGGCACTGGTAATAAGGGAGAGTTTATAAGACAATTTTGGAATATATCTATATCTTTAAAGCCAAATATCTTTAATTATGGTTACTCTGGGCTTGAGCAATTGTACTGAGAATTTCTGAAGGTCCACTTTGGCTGCCACATTCTCTCCAGCTTACAGATTTTGGGGTCCACAGTGAGTAGAGTCAATGGCATTGAGAACAAAATGAAAAGCGCATGCAGATCTACGAATTGTGAAGGTGATGTGGAAATCCACAAGTCATAGGTACCTAATATTTAAACAGTCCTTTCTCTATATAGAATAGCATATAAATAGACTTTTTCCATTTGCCAGGCTCTGAAACCTACTTGTCTTTGCAGTTGCAAATTATTGCATTTTCAAAAGGCCTCCTGAAAATAAGTTCATAGCTGTTCAGTTTCGTGTTTCATCTTTATTTCTTTTTCTACCACTCTATCAAGCTTTGTCTATATGTCATTTTAGAATTAAAATGCTGTGTAACTTAGCTCTCTGAAGACACTTATTTTATTACGTACAGAATTAGATTAAAAAAAAAATTAGGATATCTCCAAGAAATGTTTAATTATTTCCCTTTAATATCAGGCATTTTCCATTCCATTAAATCACAGGTGCATGTTTAATTAATAGCTATTCTATACTGAATTTTACTAGTCAGTTCCCTTGTTCTTGAAAACTTGATGCAAATGTATCATGAGAAATTACACAAGCAGATACTTTTTTTAATGTTAGGATCAATAGTGGTAAAGACTGTATATTGACTATGACTCCAAAGATATCAAATGCTATTGAAAGGACATTTTGTCTGTGAAACCACAGGCATGACAAAAGCATAGTTCTCATTCACTAGATGGTTGTCTTGTTGTCTTTGGGGATTGGGATGATCTCAAGAGGTACCTTCCAACCCTAACTATTCTATGATTCTGTGATTTGTTACTTGCACTGATTAGTTCACTGTTAAGAGGGACCAAAGGAAAACATTTAAATGAGGCAATATGAAGCACATACTTTCTGAGAACATAACACATTCATGGGCCCACCACTGCGTAACGGTTCCATAAGTGGGCTACTCTCTGTGACTCACTGAGAGCAGATGTAGGGGATCACACTCTTGGGATGACATTTCCTCATTCCATACGGACATAGATACACAGACAAACTATCCAATGATTTAGTTCTGTTTAAGAAGTTAGACTTGTATTACAATACGAATTGAATAGTTTTAAATTGTCCAGTAACTTACCAACTCAATGAACTCTATGTAAGTAGTAGTAGTATCTAAATACTCTGAGAATGAGAAAATGGCAAGTGATTTTACTTAATTGTTCTTTACTATAACTTTCACCCTATGACATTAAACATAAGCTCTTTTTGAAAATAGTCATTAACCTTTCACATTATGTATAACTAGCTTCATCACTCCGGAAAAAAAATTCCACTTTGAGTTCTGAAAAGAAGATCCACTGGGAGACACACAAATGGTAAACCACACCGAAGGACACAAAAAGGCCCATAAAACATCAGTAGGGTTATAAAGGTCTATGGATTTTAATTGCTGTGTGCCATTGGGCCTTTACAAAGCAATCAAGCAGGCAATCTCCGAAGGCAGCCCTGCCATAATACATTTAACAATAGAGTTCTCACCCCATCAGCAGACTAGGGTTTATGAAGGTCCCAATAGCAATTAATGACCTTGTACATTGAGAGAAAAAGACAAAATTACTTAAATTAACTACCTTTTTTGGATACATATTCGAAGTGTCAGAAAGTGTAATTTTAATACAAGGAGTACAAAAGTTTTGAATTGTGATAGACAAAAAATTCTTATAAATCTGATATTCCTGTCTATCTAGATTTTTAAAGGTACAGAAATGAGTCTTCTTCCTGCTACACAAGCAATGTTCTGAAAAACACAGTGTGATGCGAGTGCATTGAGGATTTTGCTTTGGGTGGCATGTTATAATATTTTAACTACACAACTTCACTCTTCTGAAGAAGCTGGAAAATTCTATATTACTGATATTGAGGTTGAATTCAAATTGGAAATAGTATAAATAAAGGGTTACAAGGATAAGATTGTTAATTTTGAGCAATAATAAGTTGATTTGGGGTTTTTTTGGTATACATTTGCCTTCCTGTTACCCGTGTTTGCAAACGCAAATGAAATTGTACAGGATTACAAATTCAGTGGTGGTGAATAACATGCAAAAGAGAAATCAATGCAGGAAATAACCACTATCGTCAATAGATAAGCAAATCCCATAAATAAAGGTGGATTTGAAGATGGAAAAAAGCAAAGGAAAGGCAGAGCATCTGTAGGAACATTTTGACACAAATTGATTAAATGTGCATCTGAGAGTTTTTAAGAGTTTTTTACACTGTATCTAGCTCAGTTGGTTAGAGCATGGCGTTCATAACATCAAGGTTGTGGGTTCAATCCCCATACAGGACATTTAGTTAAGAGCTGGACTCCATGACCTTTGTAGGTCACATCCAACTTGGAATATTCCGTGATTCTGTGATTCTCTATCAGAGGAAAATGTAATACTAGTTTTCTTTTGATCAGAAAGTATTCTTTTGTACTTGAGATATTAGATAACCTCACTGAATAGAGGAGCAACTATTTAATTATTTTTGTAATTTTAATATTTTTTCATATGGCAAAAAATCCAGACATATATAGCAAACTAAATAATCTACTCCACTTCTCTAATTTTCTTCTTAATTTTGAAGAATTTACTCTTCTTTATAATAAAGCCCCAGGACGTAATACATATAACAATGGCTAAAAAATTAGTAATTTTCTGGGCTTTATATTTAGAAGCCAATTTAATCCTTGCCTCTTGAACTCAGTTTGATCACTTTCCAATACAGAAAAAAATATTATGCTATTATGGAACTATTATATTTTTGTGTCTAGAGGTACATGATCCTCTAAATAATAACAGTGGTAATTGGTAAATAATATGAATTATGCCCCAAAACGCAAGTAAAATATTTCACTGTCCAGTTAAAGAAAGTACATACAGAAATGTCACATCTGTGCCTAGATGAAAAAAAGAACTGGTCTTGCAGAGAGTTAATATACATAGTGTCCCACTGGCAGTATTCTAGTCATGACATATATGCTGCCACTTTTTCTGTTCCTTTTGGAACTGCTTATAAGCAGTTGCAAATACAGCTGAATAGTTAGAACACTAAAAAAAGATATGAAAAAAAAATCTGATGTCTAAATAGTCTGTTTCTTCTCAACGCAGTCATTCATTTTACTAGTATATATAGTTTTCATTAATATACAACTTTAGCAAGAAAAACAGATTTGACTGCGGAATATTTGGAACATAATATTTTGCTGATAGCATTTGTTTTATTTTACTTGCATTAGTCTTTCCCCACAAAAGAACAATCTAGCTCCATTACTGAATGCTTTATGCTCTAAATTGAAAAAGCAAATTGTGTCACAGTCTTCAAGAGCTGTAGCTGGTAGGAGAGGTGTATCTCAGAACAGACTGAGTGGGGCTAATGACAAACTTCCTAATTTAAAATCTGTTCAAGAATATAGGGAAAATACATCTGTCCCTTTCCCACACATACACACAGTTATAATAAAAACAAGTACTATATATGTTTGTAGAGTAAAATAAGTATGCTTTGGGATTCCAAAATAACACAAACTATAAATGTTTTCTTGAATAAATTCATGTTGCCCTCCACCTTTTCTAACACCGTGGTTACTCAGGACTTCTAATCAAAGTCTGGAGTGGGAAAAACAAATAAGGCCTGATTGGGATATAGTGGAACAGAAATTGTGAGAAATAGAAGGAGGAGGAGGAGCAGATTTTCAGCAGGAAAAAAAAGCGTCACAACTTTATATTTCCCTCTGAAAAGCATGCTAAGGTTGAGCTAAGATTACAATTCTAGGATTCAGCTCAACATATACTTGGAGCTATTTACATTGTAGCAATGCCATGAGCAGTGAAACGTTCATGTAGCTGTTGGTTGGAGGTAGCACTTGAACTTTCCAAGAATGAAAATGTTTCTAATGTGTGTGGGTACCATAGTAGACTTGGTTGTCTTTGGTGGTTATTTTTAGGCAGTGAGTTCAGCATCTTTTTGCTATGGCACAGAACCACTGCAGAAAAAAGATAGAACAGCATGGAAAAAATAACCGTAAAGACAAGAAAGAAAAGAAAGACAAGAAAGAAAGAAGGGGAGGGAAGGAAGGAAGGAAGGAAGGAAGAAGGGAGGGAGTGAGGAAAGGAAGGAAGGAAGGAAGGAAGAAAGGAAGAAAGGAAGGAAGGAAGGAAGGAAGGAAGGAAGGGATCTTCAATGTAACACAGCGGTGATTAACAAGGAGTTGGTGCAAGTAATAAAACTATGTCTTATATTAGTAAAATGAATAACACACTGGATGGGAGACACTGGTAAGAAAAGAGTGAACATAGATAAATTCAATATGCAAAAAACACTAAGTTGTTTCTGACTTTTGGAGATGAGAGTTAATATTACACTGTGGTGAAAAACAAGTTGAACAAGGAATATCCTACATTTGGTTGACAAAGATCTTTCAACAGAATGCTAGTCTGAAGAAAACTAAGGGATGGAAAACACTGCCATAATAAAAAAGAAAATATATGAAGAAGAGAGTTGCAGTAAAGGATGCAGAATTACTTTAAAGGAAATATTCAAAGGGGAAGGCTGAATTTGAGGGATAAAAATCCATTAGTCTTACTTTTTTGTGGAAAATAAATAAATTCAAATCTAAGAAGTGAATGGACAGAGAAGATACATTTTTAAACATCTTTTACAGTATTTTTAATAAAGGTACCTCTCTTGTGGAAAGAAAAAAGGACCAATAATTACAGCATTCCGTATATACTGTCTTTATGGCAGACTCTGATAACACAGTTTAATCTAATTTTTAATACAGGATTTAAGGGGGTATTTTCATCCCTCAACTTTAGATAACAATCTACAAAGGTAAATTAGCTGCCTGGATTCACAAAGCTGCTTCTCAAGCTGAAGAGAGTTTTCTCCAGAGAACCATCCACAGCATGAGACATCTCAGATGCTCTCTTTTTGGATTCTGTCTGCAGGTACTTCTGTGTCTCCACTGACTATAGAATAGCTTCTCTGGCTCTATATTGAGCAATATGAACATTCCTTTTTGTAAAGGTTGTATTTACTTTCTATAGTTGACAGTTTACTTCAGTGTTACATTCTTGGATCTTTTAGTTTTTTAATTTAGTTATTATTTATTAAGACATCAACTCTGAAAAATTTTTACTTGTATTTAGTGTTATTAAAGGTTTTTTAACCATCCTCAGTGAACAAATGACTTATAATCCCCTGATTACTGAGTTCATGAAGTCCTTTGACCTCTAAGCTCTTTGCAAAGGCTTCATATATATCTCAAATTACAGGGTTCTTTTTGACAGAGCTATTATTTTCTGAAAAGAATGGGTGTTGGTTGTTTATTGGTAATATGTATAACAATACACGTATTGCTCCACTACAATAGATAAATGAGAGCATTCATATGTACAACCTTGTATATAAAAAAATTTTTTTAACTCTTTTTTTACAGAGAAAAAAGAAGTATAATTTATTTTCCTGCTGAGAAAACTCTTTCTTTTCTGAGTGAATATGCTTTACTTGCTAGTCTGTTATGCCTAAGGAATAAAACTATTGACTGTGCTTTTTAGGATGAAGCTTTAAATGCTCTTTCTGGCCTGCAGACATCAAGCATTTTGAAATTACAGACTGACATCTCTGACTGTCTCGCATTATTCTATAGATTACTGATGAGGAGAGTAGAGCAGACACAAAGTTACCAGGGTAAGATGAATAAAAAGCATTTGTTCAGTGTTGCATTCTGATGAAAAAGGGATCGTATGAGTTTCTCAGCTGTTTCAGGGAAAAGTACATAATATTGCTGTGTCCACACAGACATATGATCAGGTTATTGTAAGCCTGAGTATTGCAAGGCCTGCTAACCAACTAGAGAGTGTTACAAAACACTGATCACAGTCTTGTAAGCTAGAAGCAATTGTTAAGCTTTGAAAAACTATTTAGTTCTAACCACCTATACTCTGGTTTAAGTAGATTATAGACTGAAAACTTTCTAGTTCATGACATTCTATTGCAGTGGAACAGGGTTGGAGTATATATTTTTATCACACCACCTCTCTTCAGTTCCGTATGAATTGATTAATTATTATTTATTTAGTTTCTAAATGAGGCAGATGCTTTTCCATCTTGCTGAAACAGAGACTTAGACTGAAATTTCTTTCAAAATAGGAACAGCGTTTAAAGCTTCTACCTGCTTAAACTAAAAGCAGCACAGTAACAAAGTTTAGAATAGAAACAAACAATGATAAAACTTAAACTAAAATACTCCTGCTAACACTTCTGTCACTACAGCAGCAAGCTGTGTGGCCATACCTAAAATGAGAATACTCCAACAGAGGCAAAACACAAAGGCTGTTTACAATTAAGAGAGAACTGAACAATTGACCTGTTATTGTTTTGGCTGTTGTATAGGAGACATGCAGTGTATTTGATGATTAAAGCTACATAGAAACACAGAAGAGTTATAGCATCAGACAGATGAAGAGGGATCATGCAAGTCAACACAATGTAGACAGTGTTTTAACAAATAGAGGCCAAAAGGAGCTCTAGAGGAAGAAGCTGAGTCAAAAATAGGTTAAATATTATTTGACACAGTAAATATTTATCAAAATTCAAAGACTTGTTTTCCAGTAGTCAACATAGTACAAAAAAATCTACAAACATTTTAAGAAAATTCAAAATCATAATCAACAAGTCTTAGAGAGTTAAAAAGAATATACTTAGTAAATGCACTTTAATCCAAGCATTAGGGTGATATCTGTGAACATAAGTTATTTTCTCATCTATCAGTGCAAGTTAATAGCAGCAGGAGAATATTTCTCTAAAATGGATTTGTGAAACTTCCCTCTGCTGCTTTGATTTCATACTTTGTGTTATTTGACAGAACAGTCTTGATATAATACGATTATTGGTTTGTTGGGGGGGTTTTTTATTTTTTTTTTGGGGGGGGTGTTGTTTTTTGGGTTTTTTTTGTAATTTTTAACTTTTAATAGAGATTCAGGTATCCAAAGTACTAATGTTTCTGTAATTTGAAGACAGAATAAACAAATAAGCTATTTGTAGCACTCTGTGTCCTTAAACACATTTATATACTTCTCCACATGACATGGTAAGAAAGAGTCCAGCAAAGATTGACATGTTATGGCTTGTAAACTTTTATTTTTGTAACTTGTTGACCTTAATTGACTGAAATTTTAAGGTCTGCAACATAACTATGTATTTGTTCTATTATTCCAATTAAAGTCATAAGTATTTTTTCTTTTGACAACGCAGTTCACATAGTATAAACTGAGCCATAACATGTTTCAGTTGCAAAACTAGGAATTTTTAGTACTAATGATCAGTGTAGGTTGAAAAACTCTTGCCATTCCCAGCCCATGACCCACTGAAATACAATAATGGTATGTCTGGTAAATTCTGCCAAGCTGCAAGTGCAGCTATTGTTTTTTTAACATGCAACTGAGCTTGGTGTTGTCACTACTCTCAGAATTTAAGGAAGAAAACTTCTCTTTTAGGTAAAGTAATTCCTTTTAAATATCCATAGAAAATAATTAAAATATTGTATATTAAAATATAGAAAGAAGCTAGAGATGTTGATCCCTTTTTTGTGACCTAGTGAGAGAGAGTGAAATTCCCAGTGTATCCAGCTAGCATGGCCTTAAACATCTTGTTCTGATGAGTTAGCCACCTTTAGAATTGCACTTTTCAGTTTGCCTCTGTACTTGCTACTGTTTCCTAATTCCCTGTTTTATATCTTTGCATTCTTCCTTTCCCCTTCCCTCTTCCCACATTTCTTGCTATACATTCTTGTTTATAGAAAATTTACGTACAGCAGCTCCTCAACATCCCAGTCTTTGGTATATGGTGTTTTGGCATAATTTATTTTCATTTGTTTTTAAAAAACTTACTTTTAAATACAGGTCCATTATTTATACACTTCTAGTGGTTAAAAAACCCATGAGTTTACATAATTTTGTAGACCAGCACATTGTTTTTTTGATACTGTTGAATCCACTGTCTGCAGACACTAAACATACTGCCTTTCCTACTGCTCAATATTTCTCTTTAAGCACAGATGTCTTCCTCTATTCACATTATTAATTCCATAAACTCTTGCCTGAGTACTTATGCTCTGATTTCTTCTCCTAACTATTTTTGTTCCACAGGTTCTTTGTTCTTTAAGCCAGGAGGCTCTGCCTCAGAGTCTGTTTAATGCACTCATCTGAAGCCTCAGTTTCCAAGAAAAGAATTATTGATGTATTTACTGAATTTTAAAATTGTAATAGCAAAGTTTTAACTGAGGGATAGTTAATTAAGCTGTATTAAAAATATTTCAAGTAATGTTGTGTCCCTACTCTAAATATCTCAGAAATACAATCTTGTGAATTATAGTAATTTAGCAATACAGAATCTATGTTGGAGTTGTATGGTCTTAGAAATGACAAACTATATCTCTTTAATAAAAAGAGATATATTTAGTTATTTACTGCTTTTAAAAAAAAAAAAGATCAATTTATTTTCTATTCCTTAGAAGGAAAATATACCTAAAAGGGTATGAAGAGAAAATGGTCTGGACAGAACACATGAGCAGGTATGAGGAATATATAATAAAGATGGTTCCCATGCAAAAAGTGTTCTCCATATTTCACTAAATGTATGTTTTATATCCTTCTGTTTTGCACCTACATATTCAAATTTAGCTTCGAAGTTACACATATTTTTATGTCCAAAGGTAAGTTAATGTTCCATGGCATTTTCCTAGTGAAAAACGCCATACACAAAACCAAATACCTTTTAAATAATTCTTGATATGCTACTGATATGTATGAAGCTTTTCAGTCAGTAGAAACACCTAAGTTACTACCTATAAATGATCATACTTTATATACCATATCAGAATTAAAGAACGATCTGAAATGTTAATAGAAAAATTATTATTCCTTTTGATCTTAGAACTTTCAGAAGTGATCCAAAAGGAGAAACTAGTTGACTTCTCACCTTGTATTGACAGATTTCTCAAGTAACCTGTCTGTGCAAGTGCTCTCACAATTTCACAAAATCACAGAATATGCTGAGTTGGAAGGGACCTACAAGGATTACTTAGTCCAGCTCCCAGTCCTGCACAGAACCATCCCTGAGTGTCACACCATGTGCCCGAGACTATAGACCAAATGCTCCTTGAACTCTGTCAGGTTTGGTGCCATGACCATTTCCTTGGGGAGACTGTTCCAGTAACAGCAAGTAACTTCTCCCAAACACCTTTTTAATTGTGCAATTGGAAGAATACAAGCTAGGGATGAGGCATGTGCACTTGAAAAAAAACTGGGGGAAATGAATAAGTGGGTATTTGTTCAAGTTTTTAGCAACATTGCAATGGTAGAAGAGGGAATCAAGTTCTTCACTGAGTAAACAGTGAGGGATGATGACAGACTTTAGAGATGGATGCAAATAAAAACTGAAATAGAGACATTCATTGGGAAAGCCAACAGAGAAAGCTTTTCTGTTAGGAGATTCACTTCTGGAAACCACTGCCCTCTAATTTGTCTCAACCATCTTTTAAGTGTCACATTGAAAAGTCATCTTATTCTTTTCTTGTAACTGAAGGGGACATCTTACACAGATTTTTATTTTTTTTTTTATTTCTGCTTTCTTTTTTTTTAGTTTTATTACACTTGTCCAGAAAACGTGATGGACATCTGTTTTCTATACACTGGAAATAAACAAAATATCAGTGACGTCAAAGCTCCAGAATCATTTAACCAGGGGAGATGGTACAGCTTGTGATGACCACACAGTAGAGATTAGTAAGATTGTAAACACCTAAAGCTTTTATGACTCCTGCAATAAAAAGTTTCCCAGTTTCATCAAATATCCTGCCATTATTAAACCTTCAGGACAAAGATTGATGATGTTTCAAGGCACTCATTCTCCTTATTCACTCCTTTTTGACATTTAGTTTTTCTGATATCCCAAGTCTAGGTCTTCATGGTGGAATTAATGGTAAAAATATGGTCCTGGGAATCTTCTATTTTTCATTACACCCTGGGTTTAGTTCCTTAGTATAACCTAATCTCAGAAGACACATACCTTGAAAAGACACTTGACAACTAGAGCAAAAGAAAGGGAGGCACAACATTTTGCTCCATTCATCTTCTTAGTTGTAAGAAACAGCAGATAAGTAGGGATGACCAGAGCTCGCAAGGATGATTCACAGCAGCGGTAAAGGTACAACTGGGCCAGGAATTGCAGACTACATAATGAGGTGCAAAATATTATTACAAGGCTGACAGAAAAGGATCAAACTTGTCTACAAGTCAAGATTACTGATGACTTAAGATCTATATCTGAATTTCTCAAGACATTCAACTTGCAGGATTATTAAAGGCAAGTTTCAGATGGAAATTCTTCATCTTCTTTATATAACTAGGCTGTCATGCTTTTGTTCAGGTTTCTGTAGCAGAAGATGCAATGGATCAAGGAAATATCTTTGAACCGCTAAGTGGATATTTCTCTTAACTTTCCTGTTACTCCATTCCAAACTTGAAATTATTTTTTTCTTGTTTTCCAACAAAAACTCTTACCAGAAAAGATTCTACATTTCCAAAGCAGAATAATTCAGATAAGAAGTGTGTCTAATAATAAAAGACAATATGCAAACAAACTAAAGAATATTAGAATACAGCCGTAAAGAACATTTGTGTTGTTTCAAAAATATTTTGAAAGATGTCTGTGCATTAAATCTAAATTTATATATAGATATAAATTTGTTAATATAATATATTTTTTTGTGATAGTTATGTCTGATTCTCTAAAATTCTTTTTTTTTTTTTTATTTGATGAGGAGCATGGAGGGTGGAAAGAATATAGAAGAAGAAATAAAGTGAAGTCATTATTCTGATAAGACTATGTCTCTACATGGTATAAAACTTCTTTTTCTTTTCTTTTGTGGGAGACACTGACCACATGCAAAGAGCCACATGAATTCTCTTCATTGAATCACTTCAGAATAGTCATTTGGAGAAATCTCTCTTAAGACTACAGACCAGATGAAACAATTGTCTTGCACAGCCAGTCTACAGCCCCTTTCCATAGGTAATCAACACAACAAACCTTCTGAAAGCAGGTTTTACAACCATCCAATAAGGACTAAGCCTCACTGGAGTAATGAAGAAAGAAAAAGAGATAGTTAATTCCTTAATGATGACTGAAAAGTTGCCAGAAAATCTCTTCCTTATAAATCCAACAAACTTACAATATTAAATGTTTACAAACATTGTAAAATACTGATTTCAGGGGACCAAACATGGATCTGCAAATTGTTCTGTTTGAGAACATTGCACTATGAAGATTTTTTTGTGTTTATTTTCTGCTTCTATGAACTATCAGTCTTCTTCATCTGCTATTTTGGCAACTGCCAAAAGATTTCTTTTGCTTCTTAGAACTTAAATGACAAACATGGGATGTTGGTTCAGCCTATTGATTTATCTAGCATGAAAGAACCTATGCAATTACAACTATTGTTTCCTTTTCCTGTTCTTATTTTCCTGATTTCTGCATGGAGAAAGTATGTTCCAAAGAACCATTCTCCAAGATAGAGCTGCTTTTTTTTTTCCTCCATAACAAAACAAAACTATAATAGTCTATTTATTTTACCACCAAAAATATAGCAATATAGATACAGAAAAGAAACATCTCCCTTCCCTGTTGAAAAAACTTGTTGATGAGCAAACAGCTCCTAATAATGTATTAAACACTTATGTCAAGAAGAGGGAGAAGAAGAATATGTAACAAATACTATGGAAATATTAAGGAGTTTTCTTTTGACTTTTTTCTTCCAAAATGTAACTGAAGGCATCTTCATCCATCACAGGTCCCCAGTTTCCAGAGCAACTCTTAGAATGTAGAAAATTCAGTTTTATAGGCATTTGTATAAGGAATAAAACAAACCTTTAAAGTAAATGTGATGCATCATGTTGACATAACAAATGTGGACACTAATTAAAGAGCGGCAGAATCCAACAGAGAAGTTTGCCCTCCATCTGCTTGACCTGAGGTAATAACAATGTTCATTTAACTAGAGCTGACAGATTTTCTTGTGTTAGTCTTGAATCACTGAAGTTGCCACCCTCAGTATGAATAACAATAACCATATGTGTGACATCATACAACACGGGCAAGCCACAGTTAACTACTCCTTAAGTTTGCTGTCTTCTCCTTAGTTGTTTTTCTTCTGTGATACTAAGGTTCAGGCATGCAAATCAGATGTATGCTTCAACTCTGAATCTTTCATACATAACACAAGCCTTTAAAATATTCCTAGGTCTTTAGATTTTGAGTGGCGCTGGATCAAAACACTTGTACGCTGTAAAAGCAAGATGCCTAAAATATGTTATAATTTCTTCAGCCAATTAGTAGATAACATTTCTATCCTCATCACCCCTTTAGTTCTATAAGTAAATGAAAAATAATTCACTAATAAAAACACTGTGAAAGTTAAAGAGTGAACCGTTGAAGTTCAGCTCTATATTGACCCTTCAATATCCACCCGCTGCTTACTTGGTGGAATCACGTGAAAAACCTCCTCTAAACCTCAGCTTTAATAAATCAAGAACCAAGGAAACCTTTGGTATGGAGGACTGTCATTAAGTTCCCCTTGGGAAAATATGTCTCTGTTAGCATATCTCTGGTAGGTTCTTCATAATTTTGATGAAAACCTCCCAGGGACTCAAACATTGTTGCAAGAACCTGATGAACTGCCAGTATGCTTGAGAAAAAAATACCTCAAGGAAATTTAAATGTAGCCTCTACCCATCTCTAGAGTTCTTTATTGTTGCATAATAGTGTAGCCCTAATAAATAAATGACAAATAGTCACCAAATCTCAAGATGCTTATGGTCAAAAGCAATCCATAAAATTTAACAAAAAAGCTGTATTTTTAGCAACATGCACATCCTAGTGTTTCACTACTGATTTTTAAGCCTTGACAAATTCCACAGTAGCTCTAAGAAAAAAATGGGAGACAAATAGAATTAAACCAAACTATATAAGAATTATCAAGAGTTATTTCTTAGTCTGCAAAACAAATTGTACTAGTATGTTACATCATTTGGTAGTATGACAAGACCAAGTGGTCTCCAAAAAATCACAAATTAGTAACTGTCAATACAGCAATGAAACAAGGTAAAGTCAATTATCTGATTGTTCATCAAGCCATCAAGCAATCAGAGAGATTGGTTTTTTCTCTGCCTCGTTATGGACCTCATGTCATATGATTTTTGCCAGAAACACTCTTGAAGGTTTTTTGCTCTGTCACAGCATAACTCACAAAACTCCTTTGATAGAAGAGGAATGTAGGGGGTTTAAAAGTAAAAAGAAAAGACAAAGAAAAAAGTTTCATGATTAGCTTTTTGTTTTGGGTTTGGGTTTGTGGGGGTTTTGTGTGTGTGTATGTGCATTTTTTTCCCTTGGAATCGTTTCTTCACTGCAAAAAATAATGTTCATTTAAATTATCTAAGTATCTCAAAGCATTTGTTGACCCATAAGGCAAGGGAGCAACCTCACAAGTTCAAGATCATAAATCCAAACATTACAAATACAAAACAAAATTTATGAGAAAGGCTTGAAACTCATGGAACCCATTTTTGAATGCAAATTAAATGTCAGTACCCCTTTAATAAGTGCACATGGATATCACATAAGAATTTTTTAAATATACATTTTTAAAATTCCTCCTTCAATTATGCCTATTCAAAAGCACCAATTAATATGTTCAGACCAGTTCTCAACCACTGTGAGTAGCAACAACAAATTTTATAGTTAGATGGATTGGAATCATGGTTTTTCGACCACTAGTGACTCCAAGTTGAGCTGCAGTGCCATATGGAAGCATTATCAAGATTATTTATTGTTATATTTAATTACAGGAAATTACATGAATATTATCTGGTTCAGGTATTCTGTAATAAAAACATATTCCTTTTCATATTAATACAGAAGTTCTGCTTGTTGTTGTATTTTTTGAGTTTTTCATGTTGCCTTTAAATCGAATGTATCCATTTTCTCTTCCTAGTGCTTTTGTTTCAGCTTTTTCTTTTGCGACACGAAAACAAGAACTAAATGTGTAAACCAATTATTTTAGATCTTTATTTCAAAAAACAAACATTATCATTTAGTGTCCTTAACTCTTACTGAGAATGTATTCACATTCCAAGCCTTTACTTTTTTTTTAAATAGTCTAAATTATTAAGCCTTCAGAGACTTCCTTGGAAGCAAAAATGAAATAGTATCCCATATCTGCATGTTTTGCTACAGCATTACATAGGAAATTAAAACATTCTTTTTGTTGCTGGAATTGGCTGATGAACAAACAGCATTTTTCTTGGTCTGGAACTCTGATGTCAATATGAGTTAAAATATTCTTTCCATTTCCCTGATCACTGCTGCTTCTGCCTATCTCCTTATAAAGATTATGCTTATGCTTAGCAAATGAAGAAAGGAATTAGTGATGCTCCTCTCATTTCCTGTCTTCCCACAGATGGTGATAAATTCAAATTCAGACTCCATTAAACCTGAGTAGAGAAACCCAGCAGGTGGCTACACTAATGGAAAATTCTGGCCTTGGAATAATGGGAATTGCAACCGACAGCTCTTCTACACCACAAAAAAGATGATGTATTCCTATTGACAGTGTTGCATTTGAGTCCAGAAGGCTGATCTGATAGTTCAGGCCAGGCACAAGGGAAGCAGAAAGCCCCATGGGTATTTTTCTTGGCTACACCACTTTAATTTTGTCATCTAAACCTTCTATTACAATTCATTGTAAAAACTCATATAAGTTGGAGGGAGAGGAGAAAAAAAATCCCAAGCTTCTGTATTTGGCCTACAGGCATATATTTGTTCTTTTTTCTTGGTTTAAAGGACAAATAAAGGTTGACACACAACAGTATTTCCAGCCACTTCTGTATTTTTAATGCTGACATTCTTAGCCCAAGTGCTTTTAGTGTTTCCAGACATGCCCATCTGAGAGAGTTTTTGCTAAAAAGATGCATAGATTGCCCTGAAGGTGTAATGCCTGATGTTCAGCTACAATTTGTGAAGAAATACTGTATTCCTGGTCCTTTTTTCCTCTAATTTTTTTTCCTCTGCAGTTAGATCCAGACACTATGTCAGCAGCAGTTCTATGAAACTCTTTTGAAAAGTGATTGGACAGACCTATAAACTGAATATGAAATTTAAACTACATTTCAGAATATAAGGAGAATTTTTTTTCTATGTGTTTTAATGCCTTGTCTGCAATTTTTATGTGCAAGATATTATGGTCTTTTATCTTAATATCTTAGTATATACATTTTTCCAAGCTTTTCCACACTGAATTAGTAAAATGGAGGAGTTGCCAACCAAATGAAATTTTGAAGTGTCCACAGTTTTGCATCCTTGGTCACAAGATTGTTTGTCTTACACTTATTTGCTCACAGAACTTAAAATATGCATGGTAACAACTGTAAGAGGTCAGCAATTTAATGCCTCTAATCTAAATAATTCTATGTCTAAATAATTCTAAAAATTATTCTGAGTATTATTTATGGCAATCTCAAAATATTCTACTGTACATCTTTCTCAAAATTATTAATTTTTGCAATAGATAACTTAGAGTTTTCTGAATGGTAACTATGAAACTAGGTGACTATATATTTTCTACAGTAGTCAACATAAAACACAGAAAAAGAGTCCCTTTTTTCCTTTTTCTTTTGTTTTCTTTTATTGTCTTTCAATTTTTTTTTCTTTCTGTTGCCACCTCTTGATAACAAAATATATTTCTGAGTTGTTAGTCTAGGCATTTCACTTATTTGTTCTGAATTCAGACCTAGCTGGTAGGACAATATTAAAAACAAAATGTTCTTTTCTTTGCTTACAAAACGCTTTAAATAGGATTGATTTCTTATCTAAACTACTGGCTTCCCGCATCTTAATATCTGATTATAATGCTGCAGAATTGTGATTTTCCTTATAGGTATTTCTTTGCATTTCTTTGCATTTCATTTCACTGTACCTTTTTTACAAAACTAATTGTCATAATAGTGACTTCTAAGTGGAAATTTCCTTCAGGTCTTGGTTTGCTGGTTCCTATTATACCAATATTTTTTACTTGACACCTACTTATATATAATTCCCAACACTTATATCAGGGTTTAACACAGAAAAGATATCAGTAAAATAAATGACAAATCAATATAATATAATATAATATATCAATATATGATAAGATTTCATGGATGAGACAATCATCAACAATTCCTGCTTAGCAAAGACCATTTCTAGCTGACATAAAGCCCAAGTGCTTTAGCTAGATTCAAGTATTTCAGTCCTCTGGAAAATAAACTTTCTGCAGTAAGGGCAGAATAGAAGAAATCAAATTTGAACCAATGTCCCCACATCAGAGGCTGATCTAAACCTTGTCCTCAGAAATATTGCCAGTAGAACTAGAGGATTTTCAGAGAAAGTCCTTTTCATGTTAAACCTTCTAGAGGTCCCAGTCCTGGAAAAGACTTACTGTCAATCTGCTCTCTCATCTACAGTCAGTGAACTTGTAACTATGTTGTAATGGTGGTTTGCCGTTTTAACATAATTCTAACATCAAACTACCTCTGTGGCTTGGAAACAGAACTTTATTTCAAGGCTGAACATCACCAAACACCCAGTGAATCTTGTCATGCCTTTGCTGAGAAGAAAAAAATATACAAAAAGATATCCTCTTCCATAGAGGCAACGCTCTTTTCCTCAACACCTTAAATAAAAACACATGCATAATGGAACTGGGGGTAGGGACACTACTGCAGTCTGTTTTTGTACCTCCCTATAGTAGAATGTTTAAAAATTCTTTGTTTTGTACAATGTACTCACTGAACGCACAATTGCAAGGAGGAGTCAATGCTCCATGTTTGCAGAGAAACAGCTTATATATCTCTCAGAATGAAAGTGAACTGGGACTAGAGCAGAGGACAGAACTATCTCATTTTTGTAACCTTAAATGGAGGGAATATTTTTGTAATTTTAAATGAAGGAGATAGTCTGCATACCTGTGAATATATCGTTCTTATGAGGCACCATGTTTTATATAAAAGGTGAAAAATGTCTGGCAGGATTGAAGATAAGCCAAATGGCAGTGTTTGTGTTCTGATATGAGTATCTTATCAGAGTAGAAGTCATTCATTTTCCTATATTAGTGATATATCCTATTATGATGACTGACTGTATTTTGGCTTAGATAAAATGTTTTCTAATAAATAGACTTAATACATAAATGTCTGTTGGGAGCATACAACAGCAAAATGAGGACAGATGTTTGGCTCTCTTTGGAGCTCATCAGGACAGTTCAACTGCTTTATCTGTCAGATTGGTTGAGCCCCCAGTCCAGATACAGAGAAGCTCAGTATTTTGAGACTAACTAGTGCTAAGTGAATAATTCGTAGCCAATAGTACACTCAAGAAAATTTAACCTTCTGTTCAGAGAATATCTCTGAGCGATTGTACTTTTTCTCATTTCATTGAACAAATGTATTTAAAAGCTGTCTTTGGAAATACGTTATTAAGTGATGTAATCAAATATGCAGAATTATAATGTTTCACTTTTTATTTGTCAAATCAGAGGAAGTGGGTGGTGACACTGTGGTCTCCAGACTGCAAGCATTTTGCATGTGTATGGGACAGGTTTGCTGTGTATGCAGATATGTAACAATTTCAAGTTTAATTGTTATATGTGGCACTTTGGAGGAAAGAGCATCTTACACATGGATGTATCCACAGTGTGAGGTGAGAGGAAACGAGCAGAATCTGATTTTTTCTGCTTCCAATGTATCAAGGAAAAATCTTGCCCCTAGAGGTACTGACACACAGCTTCCACTTTCTGAGTCTCTTGGGAATCTCTATGGTGCCCTTTCTCATAGGTCTCATTTTGCCTTCAGGAAAACTCTGGGTTTGAATGAGGTTACACAAAAATTCTCAATTGTCACTGACTTTCTAAAATGTTTATTTCCTAGGAGATGAGAATCAGAAATTGAAAAGATCTTGGGTCATCTCGTTCATTCCCCTGTAAGTGAAAGATTGCTCCCTATAGTTAAATTTCTTAAATTATTAATTTTTGGTAATTTATCTGATTAATTAGAACCTTTTTCTTAAAATAAATTATTTATGTATTTTCATTATCTGATCAGTTTAGCAGGTGGCTATATAATATTCTGAAACTACTGTGCAGACTATTCTGTCTCGGACTGTACTGTGCTAGGTTCTGTACAAACATATACAGGAAAACATAGTCTTTGACATGATATTTTTATAGTCCAGTTAAAGATAAGTGATTAAACCACACAATACGAGAGAAGAAAAGACAGTGATAATAGTGTAACTTGTGAAACTTCAGAGTACTGCTGCATTGTGCTCTATTTGTTCTGAATTATGGGTATTTTAAACAGGAGTTTTCTTTCCTCTCACATTTATGTAACTATTGGTGTCTCTCTTGTCTGTCTGACTTCTTGAAAGTATCATGTTATATGTTTTCAGCTGGAGAATTTGATGTTTGAATCACATACAATCTTACAAAATTTTTCACTCCTTTTCCCTGAAATTCCTTTCACCAGGTATTTCCACCTGGTAAAGTAGCATGCCCGTGGGAAGCAAGTCATCTACTTTAGAGCAGAGGTAACAAAACCATGATTCAAAATCCTTTGAAACCAATTACTTTTCTTGTTTTGTATAAGATCCTAGTTTTTCATTCTGTAAAAATTTTGAGGGACACATTTTTAAGCCATATTCAACTTTTAGAGAAAGCATATCCTCCTGAGAGGATGTTGTATGAAGCTTTGTTAACCTTTTGGTACAAAAGTTGTTTTGACTTTAAGTTAGGCTTTAAGACAAATGGTAGGATGTGTGCTTTTGGATGAACTCTCAAGACTTTTTGAAGCTCCTCTGCACCACTTGTCTGGTTTTTACCATAAATCATTAGCTTCCCACTCCTGATGTCACAGTTCTGTAGCAGCTCTCTAGTGCCTACCTCCACCTCACCTTAAAATAGATCATGCCTTCTGTCAAGGGACAGGAGCAAGAGTTTTACTAAAAGACTGTGTTTAAGCACAATGGGTGAAGACCTGCTGCACTGTCACTGCTGAAGGGGAGGTGAGAATGTCATGAACATATTGAAGATCAGGGACAGCGAGTTTGATCTAAATAGTCTCCGTGTTTTGCTTGAAACAACGGGATATGCAGTGTTCACAGAAGACTCCAGTTCCTTACTCTTATCTCTATTATTGACTTCCACTTCAAATTAGAAATGCAGAAGAGAGACAGGACAACTGGGCTGTTCAACTGGAAGAGAAAATAGGAAAATATGAAACATGTATTCACATTTGAAAGTAGTGGTAATGGAAATATTAGGGGGGAAAAAAGGCTTTTTGTCTGAAAATAATAATATTTTGCACTTGTTATGCAGTAAAAGGTGTCTTTCATTAAAAAAAAAAACCCAAACACTTGGCATACACTACCATAGCTTTTTTCAGAAGTGGACAGAGCAATTATACTGTTTTACTATATCTCTTAAAGGCCTTTTTAACTGTATGAACCACTAACGCATCAGGAAGGAAAGACAGAATACCTAAATATGAAAGAGATATTTACAAAATTGTATATATTTTGTATTTAGAAGACACGGTAAAGGAAAAAAGCAGTAGTGTATGCATTCTTACCTCACAGAAACTATCCTGAGACCCTCAATGTTCAGAAAAAGCAGAAGCAGCCCTAGAGGATGCCTACTGAATAAAAGGGCAACTTTCAGTTTTGAGAGATGAGGCAAAATATGTGAAAAATAAATTCAGATCTGATCATTGTCTCTAAACTCAACATCATACTTTGGGAGATAGAGTATAGACAATTTAGTAATTTATTTAGCTTTCTGTATTTTTAGGTAATATTTTCAGAATTCTGGTGTGTCTTAGTTATATTAACCTAATCTCAGCTCGTCTGTCTGCTACTATTCCTTCTGCTTTGCGTCTTTCTTTTTTTTTTTCTACAAACCAGTCTTCCCTTGGTCTTTCATACTTAGTAATCACAGATTTTATTTTTGCTCTTCTATTTGAAGGTGATAAGGTTTGTACACTAGCTCTCCATGACAAATTCCAGGAAACTAAATTGATATCCTTATTTCTTACCCAGTATATTTCATTCTAAGGTCTACCAGAATTTTAGCTTCTAATGAACTTACTACCGTGAGGGAGCACTCTGAGATAGTGGAGGTCAAGACAAAAACATTGAGGCAGCTCCAGCAAAGGCCTTCCAGGTTGGCATTGATGTTCTCTATGAAGAAAATACAGCAAGCAAAGCAGTCTCATAATGATGCCCTCCACCTTCCAGTGTTTATAAGGAGGTGCAGCATTTCTGGATTAACATAAGGTTTTTAAATGCCGGAATACCTCTGCCTAACTCTGCTAAGCCTGTCTAAAAACAGATTGTGAAAGAAGATAAAGCAATATGTAGATTGTCATATGTTTTTTTCCTGTGTTTCTTTATCAGTTTAACATCGATAAGTAATCATAGTTGAAGGCCTTATAGTGAAAACTGCTTCACCTGAACAAATCTCCAAGATTTTACAGTAAGAACAGATAAAACTAAGAGTATAACATCTATATACTATGAGATTTACTCATGTACTCTCAGTATGTGAGGTCTTGAACTAAAAGGAACATATGTAGCTGTTTGCCTGCCCAGTATGCTTTTATCAGGGCCTACATTGCTACAGTGTTAGTTGTTAGAATACTCATAAAAAATAGCACTTTCTTAAAGTAGATCATCAACTCTACCACACTATATGATTGCAGCATTTACAGTCTGTAGCAAAGATAGCACTGCATTGTAATTAATTTTTCTTTCATAGTCTCCATTTTCAACCACTCTGTAGTGTTTTACTTGTGAAAAACAGATTAGGATTTTCTCAGGTCTCAAGGAAATTAAGGATAGCATGCTAAAATGAACTGGGCACATAAATAACAGTAGTTGCTTTAGGAATGTGTACCTTAAATGTCTTTGCTTATGTCAAATGCTAAATTTATCTTCATTGAGAACTAGGTTGATGGGAATTTGTCTCTTTAAATGAAACAGCTTTTCTTTTTTTCTTTTTCTTTTAATAAGTAAAGAATAAGCATGTCCTAATTTTCATGTACACAGTTTGGTTTCCACAAGAATTCAATGGAATCAAATTTTTGCTTCTTAAAATAACTGTCTTAAGATTGAATTACTCAAACTATTAGAACAGTTAGTTGATAAATAAGATTTTAAAAACAAAGCAAGTTCATGATTCAGAGTAAAATCTTTGATTATGATAACTGCAATCTTATTCTGGCTCGTTAGCAAGAGGAAAAGGAAATC
The DNA here is from genome assembly GCF_003984885.1 of Neopelma chrysocephalum. NCBI lineage: Eukaryota > Metazoa > Chordata > Aves > Passeriformes > Pipridae > Neopelma > Neopelma chrysocephalum. The sequence continues at coordinate 295,855 of NW_020925302.1, forward strand.
CTTCAACAGACAAAGACCTTGTATTAGTGAGATAACATTCAGTTCTATGTACTTTATTTTCATAATTTTTATTATTTCTTGGATTGGACAATTTTCTTTGAAGTAAGCGTTTCTGATTGTTTTCTTCAAAGATACTTTCATTTTCATTCTGAAAAAGCTTCATATGGAAAAAGCTTTGGAAGAGAGATGGAGGGATTGCAGGATGTTAAAGGATCCTTTGTCTATACTCTGCAGAGGTTTCTTTCTCGTTAGCTCTGATTGCCCAGGCCATGGACTGCATAGAGGCTTTCCCCCCACAAGTGACAAGGACTGCCAAGGGATGATGTGTACCCTCATCTTGCTGTAAGCAGAAGTCAGAGTGCAGCTGGGCATGACAGCTGTGGAAAACACCACAAAAACACCTTCACCCCCAGTACAGGCCATCCACGGAGACCTTTTATTCAGTCAATTGTGATGTGGTCTCCTTTATGTTAACAGCCCAGTGTGAATAGGCACCAGTACCTGCAGGAATTATCATTGAACACCAACCAACCCACCAGTCCCGAAAAAAAAAACCAAAAATATTCACATGGACATCTATAAAGGAAAGGAGGACAGAGAGCTGGTGCTATGATAACTAAACACCCATTTGCACTGGCTTGACCACAAGAATTTTTTCCATATGTGAATTATCCACTCATAGCTTATAGGTCACATAGGCAAATACGAGATTTTGCAAAAATTGCTCACTGATCGTTAGATCCTCCTTCCACTGTTCATGTTTTTTCCTGCAGAGCTACATGTTTTCAGTGCCAGGAACTTACATATAGTTCTGATGAAATTACAGTATTGGAACATCACTGAATATGATTGGTTCAGAACATCTCTGGGCAGCTGGCAAATACCTTTTCAGTTCACATTAGTATATTTCCAGTCTGAATTTTCTTTTAATTTAAAAAAAAAAGACTTTTAAAAAGAACAAGAATAAAGTTCAGTGTTTCCTAAAGCAACATTCAAAGCAATTAAATGAAACCTTTTTAACAGCATGATCTTTTTCATTTTCACTATCAGCTCCTTAGCCTTAAGTAAAACCCAAAAGAGACCTTTGAAAAATGATGATTTTTTATATTTAATATATGATCTTTTCATGTTTCTGCTGTTGTATGCTTTTGAGCTATCTAACAACTATGGATATGTAGCTGGCAGAAGGGCAAACTTGTCTCATATCCTGTGAAGAGGTGACTACCTGAAGTGTGGGTATGAAAGAAAGTATAAGAATTCTCTGAAAGGTTTTACTACAGAGAATATAAGGCTGAGACCTTCATCTAACCCTGGATGCACATTATTCTTAATAATGCATATCCGTACATTTTTTGCAGACTCTAAGGAGTGAGCTTACTAAAATTGACAATATTTTACAGAAATGGAAAAAAAAGTCATGTTTCCTGTATCATTCTCAGTTCTTTAATTTGTGACATATCACTTTTATCTCTTCTTCCTTTAGCACCAGATTTGGTTTAATTAAATTTATGTCAAATGAACACATGAAATGAAAGGAAAATCAGAAAGCCTGCAGTTGCCCATTAGTGAGTCAGTGACTGCACAGTGAAAGGCTTTAGAAGCCTGGCTTACTGCCAGAACAAGCTTGCAAAGATGCTCAGACACCCCCATGATGCTTTGAAGGAAAGGACTTAGCTGACCTGAACCTGTTCCATGGAAGCAGTCCAAATCCTCACAGGTTGGATGTAAAACCTATAATAAGTCTTCTGAATTCAACCATTTACCTGTCAAGCGAAAAGAGAGTGTGAAACTACAATATCTGTACATAATTAATTAGAATAAATCATTCTTTGTTTAGTATATGCTTAAAAAAAATCATCATAGTTCCAATCATTTTTTAACCCAATAGCAATTTTTTTCTCTGTTTTTAAAGTGCATCTACAGGTCTTTAAATACAAAATATCACTGTCTTTGCATGCAGTGGAGGTGATGTTTGTTGATGACAACTGTGTCTCTCAGAACTTGGCCCTCTGAGATCCGAAATTTTCCAGAGTTGGACCATGGATCCAAATGAAGTGAAACAGCACACATCTAAAGTATGAGTCTGGGGTGAAAGCAGTCACCTCTGTTCAGATAGGTACCACTGATGACATAGTGTAGCTGCCATCAAAGAACAACTGGGCTGACCAAGGCTAAAGAAACTGCTAAGTAGGTGCTCACCTCTAGGTCTGTGTCTTAACAATGAAGTCTGACTTTAGGAAGAAACTCGTGTGAAGTATGGTAGGCTATGACTCTAATTATTCTGTATGAACTCCAGCCATAGTACTAAATGAAAAGTCTCTGCATGGTCAGCTTAATCCACTATCAAGTGGATACACAAGAAAGGGCACACTCATTTCAGAATAAAAACCCCTGTACAAACAGTTGGATTGAATATCTACTGAGAAAGGTATTTTTTATTCCCTTATACATAGAAGGCCCTATAGCTATATAAATAAATTATGTGAATTTAGACTGTTTATTATTTAAATGTAATTGTCTTCATGCTAGGCAATTTTCAGATATATATCACATGTGATTTATACAATAGAATATAATGTTATATGATAATTTGATAGTTTGTTGCCAGAAAAGTAGTGAGACAAAGAATTCTCACTGAAATTATTTTTATTTTCAGTCTGCATCCATTTTAGCAGCTGCTAACTCATATCTCACAGTAGTAAGATAATAAATTAAGTCCTAGATTTTCTGCACCTCAAACCATCAATATTTTGTCAACTTATTTCAGACCGAGTATTAGACTACTATAGTGGAATAAGCCAATATGTATTTATCTTCTATTATTTTAAAGTTTAAGTTGTTTCTTTTCTAATTCTTCAGTCTGAAAGTTATAAAACCATCCTTCATTTTCAGGAAATGTGTACATCGACTTAGTAGTCACAAGAAAGTACAGCTAGTCACATTACACTGACTTCAAAAACCTCAAGAATTATGAAATTTCTTTGCAATACTTATTTTATTTCTTAGTATCTTGTGACTTGCAGTAAGGTCAGAGTCCTTTATTTTAGTCAGTCTGACTCAGTGAGACACACACCTTGAAATGTCATAGAGCTGCTGATTTCCAAACCAGTTTCTGGATTCTGACAGATTTATGAGTTAGTGTTGGATCTAGAATAAGACAAATAAATTGCACATGCATTTCATTTGAAAATGTGGATACATTTTGGAAACAGCAAATTTAGAATACTTACACATGCTAGAAAGATAAAAAAGTCATTATTTACATACTAGAAACTAAGACACTCATACCAGTATCAGATTCTTTGATTTTGGAGAACCCCATATGTTGTTGTTTTGTCAAAGCCTAAACTCAAATAATGGTTTTATTTTAGTTTCCCTTTAGTCTTACTGAGTCCTTGCAGCACCATATCTGTTACCTGACAGTAACACCTTCTTTGTGTGTTCCTCTCTGTTGAATGTTTAGGAAACATAAATGTAAATAGTACTTGGCATAAATTTATTGTATTTCCTTAAACTCTGACCATCCAACAAATACAGTTTTGTTTTGGGGGATTATGAATGTGAAAGAAGCTGCAGTCCTTACTTGTAACTGTAATATTTTCAATGTTTTTGCTATGCACATTTTATTTTGTTAAATAGGATTTTGTGAATAAAGAGAAGGTAGCCTCAATTTCATTCTCTGTAATGTAAAATGATTGGAAAAAATATAAAGGTGCTACCAGTTGCAACTGTGAGCTTTGGTTTCATGATAGAATAGCTATAATATAATCATGCATATCACAAATTTCCATTACTTGTATTTAGCTTGATCCTAGAATCTTTGTCACTTGTCACAGATCTAATTAATAAGATTTGAAAAAATAATTACAATCCATTCCAGTTCCTCAATTTGCAAGAACAGGATGAGTTCAAGATAAAAAAAAAATCCAGTGGTGCCATAAGCTTGATGACACCAGAAAAGATTGTTTATTGGGGTTTATTATTTTTATATTAATGAGATCCTCCATTCCTAACAAGTACAGATGCCTCTTGTACTGAAAAAACTCGGTCATAGTAATCCTTAAAAAGAGTAATTTTAAAAATGGAAAGTTTCACCACAGAGAAGTTCTGGTGTGAATCAACTGTGGTTTATATCATAAGTGCTTGACATCAACAGTGTTATAAAAATACTTTTGTCATACAAAGTGTCAGTTTTCATTTTACATATGCAACTTCTAATTTTGCTGCACAGATTTACATAACCACTAAAAAAGTAGTTTATTTCCTGTGGGAGTGGTCTGAACCTCAGAAAAGAATACGTAGGATAATTTGGAGCAGAAGATAGGAGGCAGTAATAATATAAGGCTGTGCCACTAGCAAGAAGTACTTTTTATACTGCTGACTAATCTACCCATCAGGTAAAAAGCATGGCCAGTTTAAATGAAATATGGGTTAATTCACAGAAATTTGGGAGTTTCTTCAAGGGTTTCAGATTATAATTATTTTTTCCTTACTAAATGTAAAATACAAGCTGTTTTTTCACCTTCCATTGATGTTTCTGTTCTAGTCATAGGATTAGCAGAAACTTTACCAGTAAAATAGAATGTTTCTTGGTTTTTTTTGAAATGTTAACAAACAATGAAAGCACTTGAGTGTAAGAAGTCAAGTTTTATGTACAATATTAAGAAAAAAATGAAACTAATTCTGTGATCCTTTGCAGATATTTTCATGAGATTAATATTGTAATTTCCTGTTAGAAACTACTGAATTATTTTTATTCAGGTTTCTCTCTCAGTCATACTTCGTGGTATTTAATTGGAAATACTTCTTAGAAAGGATGTTCTACTGTCTTTCTATATTTAACATTATCACTGCCACAGTATGGATGACATTTCCAAGCTTGCTTAGTAATTATATTCAAATAAAAATAAAACAAAATAAAACCCGAAATAAAACAAAAAACCCCCCACAGGGAAATTATGGAATATAATTACAATTTTTATCACAATGCCACACTTATAGAAAATAGGAAATAAACCTCTGTATCAAGAACAGTCTAACCTGAGTATAACACCACCTGTCAGATGAAGGAAAAAATACCTTCCCTATGTGAAATCCATCTCTTACATAAATGACAGACTTTCAGAGCTAAATGACAACTTGAATTAAGAAATCATCAAAATCTCGTGTTTTTTTCATTATATGGCTACAGGTTTATTTTTTCCTTAAAAAATTCCTTCTCTACTAATTTATATTATAACAAAATGAATTTAGCAAACTGATAAATGCATGCAGAACATTCTGGATTCATTTCAGTAATTTTTTTTTTTAATAATATTTTCACAGCATAACTTCTGACATTGGGACAGCTGATTTTTAACAGCCTGGTTCCCTTGGAATATTTTGATAAAAGTCCAGATTAGAAAACAATCTCATTTTATCCATCATATCTTTGCAAGGCAGGAAATCTTAGTAAAATTAAAATCAATTGATCTCTCAATCTATTTTAGCAATATTCAGATCTACACCATTTTTTAAATGGAGGAAATTTAATCTGCGCAAATCAACACAGATGGTTGTTAAAAATGCAGTCATTTTTTAATATCCTGAATTAGAGAAGGGTTCATTGCTACAAAATTCAGAGTGTATGTTTTGATTATAAGAGAGAATTTTCTCATAAAGCTTTGTAGTGAAGTGTAGTGAAGCAAAGTCCTTTCTGGTGTTTGTTTTGAAGGGATTTTTGTTTTACTTTCAAAGGAGTATTAATTTAAGATATGAAGATTCATAAATTTGGATGAGGAAAATCACAGATCCTGCTGAAATTAAACTTCTGCATAATCCATTTAGTAATTTCTGTGGCTTCCTACAGGAATTAAACAATGGCATCATCTAACATTGGCATTCAAAATGCTTTCAGACACATTTTATGGATCAAGGAGCATTTCTGTTGGTGAATCTTGTCTTCATAAATTCCCTATTTCCATTAAACATGCTTTGTGAAGGAATTACACATTGAAATAAACATTTTCTTCTTCAACAAATAACATTTTAAAGCTTCTAGTCAATTTATGACTTACAGAACAAGCTCTGTAACTATCAGTTTATGCACTTCACAGTCTTCCTGAAACAACTGCTGCCTCAGTTTATAGTAACATGATGAAAGAAGCATCTTTTGGTATGTGTTGTTCTTTAATGCAGAGTTATTGCAAGAAATGTACCTTACAAATACAAAATTTAGGTGGAATGCTGGGGGAAAAATCTACAGCACACTAATTTTTCTTGCAAAGCATCTAATAGGCTGCTTAATTTAGCAAATGCTGTTATCTGGGTTAGAAGGACTAGTAGGTGATGTGTCTCCAGCGAGAGAGAAAGAGAGAGAGAGAGAGAGGGAGAGAGAGAGGGAGAATTACATGCTGGTTAAGAATATACAGTGAATCTATGTCTCTGTTTTTAATACCAATGAGACGAGGAAAATAAATCTGCCAGTGTAGTCATTTGAGAGTTTTCAAGTCAGTTGACATGTTGAAGCTTACTATAGAGCATGAGCAAAATGTGGCAGGAAGAATATGTCTTTTATTAGAAAATTGAACTTTGTGGCTGCTTATGCATAGTTAAGTGCTTGCAATTGCTATTTTCTGTGCAGAAATTTACATGACACTAAAAAAAGAAGAAAAATAATCTGAGGTAACTGTAGTGATGGCAAAATTTTGCCTTTCTGTGCTGTTTTTGTCATCTGTTTCTATCTGGCATTCTATACGAACACATATTTTAGCATGTATATTGTTTATGTGTGAGCCTTGGCATTTTAGCCCTCTCCTGCAGAGGCCCCTTAGTACCATATGCTTCTGTTTTTCTTCATTGTGTGATGTGATCTCTTCTGACTGTTACATGCACGTGAAAGGACAGTGGGCTTTTGGGGGAGAAGAAACCATGCTTTAAGAGAGCAAACGTCAGTTGCTCTTCAGTCGTTTGGAGCTGATTGCATCTGACAAGTGTTGTAGCTACTCATCGTAATGGATGTCTGTGCTTTAGCAGAGGAGAGGCGAAAAGGATGTAATTCCCAGTGGAAGAAGGCAACGAGAACTATTATTTAATTACGGGCTAATATAAAAATCCCTTGTAATCCCTTGTTGGTTTCCAGACTTGTCTCTTCCTTTCTCTACGAGGCAACAATCAGGGCTTTTAATGCAGCACAGACAACTATGCCAGTTAGGAAAATAGCTTCTAAAAGATATAATATGCTCATTCCTTTCTATTTTTAAGCACAGAAGTCAACTTATATACGCTATCAATTCTTGAAATCTAGAAATCACTCACATTTTTATTGTGATTAAAAGATTGTTTTTCTTAATGCACACCTTGAAATAAAAATTCCACATTAGATAGCTAGTTTGAGATCTGGAGATTGCTTGCTTTATTCATTGGGAAGACTTGATTACTTCTCTCACTGAATCTCCTCACATTGTTTTGATTCAGTACAAAACATCTGGCCCAGTTCTTTCTGAAACAGTTTTTTTCTCTTATCTAGAGAAAAAAATCTCTTATTTGTTATGGTTGCTCTGGAAAAAAATAGGCTTGTGATCATTTACTTCATCACAAGCTTCACGCATATCTGAGTAGTTAAAGACAGCAGTGTCAAAACTGATCTTCAGACTTAAATATTGTAAATACAATTAAGATTTAACACTCATAATTAAATGGGAACTACAATTAAGATTTCATAAATGAAAAAAAACTTAAAAAAACCAAAGAAAAACACCCTAAAAACCTCAACAAAAATGCAGCATCCCCCCCAGTCCTCACTAGATACTACCCTCAGTAAGTTTGGATCCCTATTAGCCCAAACTCTTTTCAGTAAAAGATACACATTCCTGTGATTTGCTGGGTTTAGATCTTTTTAGTGATATGTTTTATTTTGCCTTTAACTAGTGTAAGGACAACTAGAGGTATTCCACTAAAGCTAGAATTAACATGAGTATTAAAATGATACTGAAATAGCATAACCCTAAGATTTATCCTACACATAAGATTTTACAAGTCTTACTATAAGACATCAGAAATAAAGAAATAAATCTTTTATGGAACACAAAAGAACACAAGCACTGAAAATAAAATTTCACTCTTCCTGTACAAGCGGTCCTTTTTTTTCATGAGCTGCTGCACAGGAATATTTGCATGTTGGAATTTATTAACTGTCTCAATACAAGTGGTTAGATTCCCATACTGAGTACAATCTATGAAAATAACAATGCCATACCACACATAATTATTGTTTGTACAATTTTTCAGATACAGTACTACATAATGCATGCAATATTCATTGCAAGTTTATGGACTCAATGATTTTTATTTTGGACTCAATTATTTTAATTAGAAGTTGCATTTTATTTAAATTAAAGCTTTAAAAAACAAATTTTATTAACCCACTTTAAGCTGACAGGGTATCTGCCATGCAAAAGACCTCTAAATCTCAATGGAAATTGAATATTATGGGTCTCTTCCTGGAGTTACAGTGCATCAGATCTTCCAGTCATGCATTTTATTATGTGTTGTTTAACATCAACGCATTTTACCTTTTCAAATCAAATTTACAGAAACAGCTGTATGAACTAATCACATGAATGCTTTATGTAATGTTTTCTAACCATCATTCATTCACTTCAAGATCCATATTTCTCCTTCATTCTGAAATTTTCAGAAGTAGAAAGCTTCTCTCCATTCTTGTCAGTTTGTTTTTAAACCTCAGGAATTGTTGGGGTGGTCTAATGTCTTGCTGTGTGCATCCTGAAGAGTGACACAGAGAGTGATCCATACACATACTGTCAACTGATACCAAATATTTAGCATAAATGGTTGGGTGTTGTGGAGCGATCTCCCAAATCTTTCTGCATCTGAAAATAGTCCCTGAGAAGACTCAAACCTGACACTAACTTTATCAATAGACACAACCTTTCCCCCTAAATTAAAGTTAAATGAATAGATGAATGACATCCTGGGTGGCCCATTTCAAACAGATAGCAAAAGACAGGCTGTTGGTATTAGAAAACCTGACCATGAAGAAATATTCCCTGCATATTTGAGAACTAGATTGAAATTCGCTTGAGAAATGAACCAATGGTCACAGGAAATTGATAAGAGCTCAGACTTTGTCTGATGCTTGTCTTGTGTCATGAGAAAAATGCAAGGATCATTTGCCTAACAGCAAAAGGGTAAGGAAATCAGAGGAACCAAAAGAGGCAGGGGTGAACTTTGCACAGAAGGAAAACAACAACAAAAAAAAAGGTGAAAATAAAGTATTTGGAAAGAACACGGTGTAATGAGGGTATTGATGCCTTAAGCCCCTAATGTCTTTTTATTTTTCTATTTTTCTACCTTATAAGTTTTATAGGTAATAGAAATAGATTTTAGAAACCCTTTCTCCCTCCTTCCTGTAGCACCCCTTAGTTTATACATTCCTTAAGCCTCTCACCCCATTCCATACCCCCATATCAACCCTATTCCCATATGCAGGAGATGATGTTTAGTCTTTTAGTCAAGGTAAGCCTGTCTTGTTTGGAGAACGCTTGTATCTTGGCCTAAACCGCAGGACAGAGTCAAAGAACTGGGTCACCCTGCTCTCTGTACCCCAAAGAAGATGAAGGATGATGAAGAGGGGGTCCCAAAAAGCCCCCCGACCCAATTCCAGGAGGTGGGCCAGGGGGTGGACCAGGCCAAAAGTTAGAGGATGGACACACTTGGGATTGGCCAGACATTGCTATAAATGTAACATCCCGGGCACAGCCCGGCGGGCGCGCCGTATAACATCTCTTTGCCTTGGCATAATTAAACCCTTTCTTATCTCACCCCAGCTAAACGGCTCCTAGATTTTTTTCGTAGCACCAGCAGAACAGGCATCAGTAACCTTCGAGATTCTTGATTTCAACACTGTATTTCTGCATTTAGGCTACATCTCCATTTGGAGAAAGGGTGAACAAAGGATAAAGGAGAAGCTTGTCTCCTTTCACGGAAAAAAAATGTTACTTTTGAACATCAATGACAACAATTTATCCCTCCTCAATCAACATGAACAGTAACAAAGGCTAAGACTTTAAGGCACTGAACATGGCTGGGAAATTTGATCAAACTGGGCAAAGAAAAAGAGAAAATGATTGAAAGAAAATTGCAGGTTCTTTGTCATCCATGGCATTAGGGAAACAGCGCATCTCCTTGTCTGGGAGACAGCACCACAGTGCCAGACCTGAAGTCACCTCTCAGGGGACTAGAGGCCTCTCAGCTGGTTTTTCGGGAAACAGAAGGAAGAAGTGTAAGTATATCAGCATCCAATTTGTCATGGAGGGAGTACTACAAAGGTCGATGTCCCTGTAGGTCAGTTCTAGAGGGCGGGACGTGAGAAACATTCCCTGCAGGTACATCCGTCAGTTGATATTGCTCGTTTTCTTAGCTGCCAACTGCCTGGCAGATATTTTAAAGACGCCTATGGCTGCTTTAGCCCTGGGCTACATGCATGGCAGATGAGTATACATTGGCCAGGCTCCTGTGGGTGCACTACCTTTGTCAAAGGAATTGCACCCCCCCTTTTCCATGGTAGGATATCCTCCATGTCCTCTGCAGCACACACCGTACGGTGCTGCTTTACATGGGGGGATGCATAAGGATGGACAGTGTTTTGCACTTCTTCCTACCATTTTGGACAGATGGCAAGTGTTTATGCCTTTCCATGTGGCTGCACACTGGACAAGATGATCAAGACAGATGATTTATAATGGAGCTCATTGGAGATGAGATTCAGTCTACAGTGGCTTAATTTCACTGGGATGCCCATAAATAGGGGCTATTCTTTGTGGTTGACTAACAGCATACCTTTGAAACAGCTTTAATCCAGCCACCGTTCAGCATACATAGATCATAGACTATGTTGTTAAGGGACTATGAACATTTCAGAGCTGTTTATACATGTTTAGAGTTAGAATTGTGTGTGGGTGACTGTTTTTTATTCTTTTTCCTCCACTGTTAGTTGTCCAAAGATATCAAATGTAAAATGTATTAGGCATCAGGGCTTGCCTTTGCCGAGGAACAGGACAGCAGGAGCACTGAAGACAGTGATGGGAGGGGAAAGGATCCTCTCAGCTCTGGAGAGAAAGCATGACATAAACCAACTTTTTCCTACAAAAGCTGGACAGCCTGGTATAATCTCTGAAGACCTTAGTAGAAAGTATGCAATTTAAGGCTGAAGGCTCAAGCACAAATCCAGAAGAAAACCTTTGAGATTTACCAACTGCTCTTCTTAATCATGAAGCAGGGAGTCCTTTCCTCATTTGTGGGTCCACTCACACTCCAAACAAATCAGAAACCATTACAATGCATGGAGGTTGATCAACAGTGTGGAAAAACCTAATTTACTGACTGGCCAGACAGTTTTAAAACCTTCAGATTTTTCTAAGTCTACGTTATTAACTGTCTGACTGTAATCACATCTTCACCATAGGGAGCTTCAAAAGCTTTTCATTTGCATTGAATCAGTTGCCTTCCTCCCTGTCTTTTTCCCCCTGGAAATAAGCTTAAATAATTCAACAAACTGCACACATGGCTAGTGATTATTGAACCATTCTGAAACACTCCAGGCAAATGGACCATTATGTAGCGGGAATTAAAACTTTCCTCGCAGTCATTGGGACAAAGATGTGTACATATATATGTATAACCCTTGTCTCTCTTGCATGTGAGAGTGTGCATGTGTGTGTGACAGAATATGTGGACAGAGAGATTTATAAATATTTCCTTCTCATGGTGATTTTGTGACTCTCCCCCCCAAAAAAAAAAACAGTGTTCAAAGGCTATATTAGAGATGACCCATGACAATTTACAGTTAGTAAAGAGTGGGCATTCTGAAGGTAGCAAAATATTCTTTCTTTTAACACTAAATCTTTTCACTCTGAAAGGGGATGTTATTTTTCTTTTATACTACATATTTGTGTGCAGGTATCATAGGATTCTGCTGATTAATTCTGTAAGCTATGTAACACACAAGTTTGTATCCCTGCATACCAATGTCACAAGTGGGAAATAATAAAAAAATTTAAAACAAATTGATGAGTTTAATTAATTATTTTTATTTAGTAGTGGATTTTTTTCTTAATGGATAACATTATTTAAATTATCAAAGCAAACTTTTTAAGGCAAGTAGAAAGGTAGAAGTAGCAAGACAACCTTAGTTAAAAATTAAAATAGACAGCTTTTCACTACCTAATATTTTGTGGTTGTATTTCTAAACTGAGTCCTCACTCAGCCTTTTGGCTTTGTCTTTACCTGCTCTGTAATGGAAAATCTGTGTAAGTAGAATCTATCTATCAATTGTTACCAAAAATTAGTTTCTGTAATATTATCAAAATTTACAGCAGGTAACAAAAAAACAGGAAGGGAGAACCTTATAAGGTACCTGATAACATCAGCTTTGGATCTGAGCCTTTCTATTTAAGAGAAACCAATATGCAGTGACACAAGACTATTCCTGTGCACTAAGGACAATTAATACACTTGTCCCCTAGATGCATGTCATTATGACATCTGTTACATGGGCATATATACAGTGAAAAAGGTAACAAATAATGTTCAGAAACCCATTGCATGAGGTCAAATCTGATTAGTAGCTCTCCATGTCATGTTAACTAGAACACAAATGTTAGATTCATAAATTCTGAAATCCAGGCAAAACTTCTTGGCACAATTGAACTTCTATAAAATGTAGAGGGACACAATATACATGTATACACACACACGTATATGTATATATATATATATATATATAGTTAGTGCTGGTATAAAATACTTCAGTTAAGATTTTTTCCTACACTGAAGACTCAGAGACCTCAGAAACAGGCAATGGATCCCCTACTGAGTAAATAGCTCTTTCCTTCTCACTCATTTGAGAAAATAGGAGAGAGAGATTAAAGTGTGAAGTCCATGACCCATGAACACTGCTCTCCAATCACCAGTTTTCTAAATATATGTGCACTATCTGTTGTGATACCAGAATTGGAAAGAAAAGTAAGATTGGAAACAAATGTAACTTTTTTCAGGTAGTTGTCTGTTTTGTGTATTGAATTCTTTATAAAATTTAACTATGGCTATGAACTTTAGCATAACATAATTGAAATCACAGGAAACGATTTTTGTCATGTCCTTTCTAACTTTAAAAAATGTTGTACTCCTGGGCATGTTAAATTAATTGCTCGTCTATTTCTGTTGAACAATGCTTCTTGCTGACCACTAGAAATAAATCCTGCAATATTAATCTTCAAGCACCACTTCTACTTGATTGATGTGTGGCATAAATCCAGGATGCTCTCATCTGAGTGTCTTCTTCATGGGTGAGATTCTTTCATAAAAGTGGTTGCCTTGCAAAGCAGTTCAATGCAATATGTGTTTAAAGTGCTTTTAAAGTGCACTTTACCAACCTATTGAGGATTAGACTAAAATAATTATCAATAGCCTGGGCCTCACAATGGCTCCAGTACAGCAGGGAAAAGGTAATTCAGACAAGAAAAAGAGACATGACATGATAATGTCCCTGTGTTGCTGTGGTAAATAAAAATCACACTGATTTTAATGTTTGTATTTTATCACTGCCAGTCTGCTGACTGGCCTTTCAGAGCTAACACTATCATGTGAAGTGATGGTGGAATATAAATCTTTGATATTTATACAGTCACTTCATTAAAAATCATGAGAAACACTGTTACTCTACAGATGTTTCTGGATTTGAATTAGGCAGGTTCAAAGTTGAAGGAAAGAATCATCACAATTTGCAGAAGTATCCCTGCTGAACAGGACAATGGCACAAAGAAAGGGAACCATAAATTTATGGTCAGACTGTTGGCAAATCTGTATTAAAAGAAGTTAGAATGAGGCAACAAGAATTTACTGTCACACTGAAAACCAAAATATGGACCCCAGGAGTGCCGTCTCTTGCAATTGGACTTCAGCATTTGCTGTCATGATATTCTGCTTGTCCCCTGAGAACCGGAGACCTAAATGAAATCAAGAGGGCTAATTTTCCCTCTGCAACTGTCTTCTGAGGCTCCTTCATATTTCTGTGCAGTGTTACTTTTCCCTCCTGTTATGACCCGCCTCTGAGGCAGGGTAACTGAGGTTCCTGTTAATATGTCCCTTGGGGTGAATTAGAGTGATAGCACTGCATGACTGGTGTATGTATATGAGACAGATTTATTTAAAAACAATTTAATTTCTTTTCTATAAAGGTATAAATTCTCATGTAGAAAATATGCAAGAAAGAGAAAGAAAGAGAAAGAAAGGACAAGAGTAGATAATAGAGAGAAAAGGTGTCACCACCCATGGATTCAGTGACTTGATTGTTGTAACTTAAATATCTGTGATCAGAGTAATGGTTGCAGCCTTGATCCATTGCAGGTGGAAGCCCATGGAACAAAGAATTCATCTGGTTATATACATTTAAGATCCCTCCCTAAAAAGAGAATTCTTCATGTCTGATGCAACACCATGGGGCATACACAGTCTTCTGATGGAAAGTTGCCAAAAGAGTCAGGTGGTGCTTTGGAGTCCTTGGTGGCACATAGCCTCCTCTAGGGATATGTCTTTTGTGACTGCACAGATGTGTCTTATGATGAAAAGGGGAAGCTGGCGTTGAAAAGGCATTGCTCAACCTCTTGAAGATCTGCTTCTTACCAGCCTTTCCCATTGTTTGGTTTGAAAACAACTGGTTTAAAACCTTATGTTCCCAATTATCCTGGATGCAATCAACTACAGAGCAATCTAGATAATTGTTTGGTTGCTACATCTCCCAGGCTTCACATCTAGTCCCTCTTTTTCACCCTTGCCCTTTCACCTTCACCTTTTCTTCTGCCCAGTCAACTTGGACCTAAGTAGAATGAGTTTTAACCTGTATTATGGCACATGGGGGACCCCTGGTGGCCCAGTGGTTAGCATGCAGGACTCTCACTGCTGCGACCCAGGTTCAATTCCCCGGTCCCCCGGGCAGATGGAGCTCATTAGCCCTGTGAGGCCATCCATCTATGAGAAGGTCACTCTAAACAAACCTACGTCCTGAGGACCTCACTGCCATTGTCCAAGCTTGCTTGGCCCTGGCAGATGAACCTTAGGATTAAAGGGTGGGCTCAGTTCAGCGCAGGCTGTGTCTCACCTAAAAAATCCATTGCACAGGCTGGAAAGGTAAAAGACCTTTCCCCAAATCTTCGTTCGCGAAGACTGGCCATTATATATATTATTATTATGGCACATGGACAAAGTAGTGGCACTAAAACTATTTAATGTTTGCACTGAGTTTAGGACAACTAAACATCAAGGCTAAGCTGGCCCAAAGCCTAGGAGTACCCTGCATCCAGGGAGATATAGCTAGCGCATGCTCAATATGAGAGCACAGCTGTTGTCAAGTTCTACAGGCTGGGTGAGTTCTCTCTCCTTGGGTATTAATGACATTGTCTGGATGTAGAACCAGAATTTGTTTCCCATGGTTTGCCCCATTAAGCCATCTGCTAACAGAAATGGCTGAAACAGTGTGTAAATAATGACTCCCCAAGACTTCACACAAGCTCTACAAAAGACCAAAATTTGGAAGTTCATAAAAGTTTAGTTGATTTTTCTTTCTCCTTCATCATATTGTTGCATTCCTTTGCTAGAAACATAAAAAGAAAGTTTTATTTAAAAAAAAGAAAAAAGAAAATGTCTAAAATAGTTTTACAGAATAACAAGGTTCACCTGGACTTATGTGTGAACCCAAATTGCAACAGACTAATATTCATTTTACCTTAGTCAGGAGTACCTACCCTGTTGTGAGTTAATGATTAATTTATGCATTATGTGTTGACATTATGAAGTGGAATTATACCTTGGGCACTGGTAGCTGAGATTTTCCAATATTAATCAGTAATGGAAATTGGTTATCCCAACTCATTTTGTCATGGAGTTCATATTATGCAGGCCCACATATTTTGCTGTACTCAGCAGTTTGACAGTATCTATAACTGTGCTGAGATGGGACAATAAAACATGTCTCTGTGCTCCGAGGTGCGATGTGATTTCAGGAAACAACATCAAGCCATTCACAAGTACACTTTTCTGAACTGTACTCTTATTGTTACAGAGCTTCATCCTCTGATGACAAGTCAATATTTAGAATTCAGACATTTATCTAAGCTGCAAGTGTTTTACCACTGGAAACAAACACTGATCTCAGAATCCTAATTCTAATTTCTTCACCTCTTCAAATTCAAGTCAAACTTTCTGAAATCTATAAGATATGAAGCAGTTCTATTTTCCAAGAGCATTAAAAAAAAATTACTGTTTTTCCAGATGCCAGATTTGAGATGCAGCTTCTCAAATGCTTAGACTTTCTATATCTTTCTCTGCTCACTCAGACTCAATTTGGGTGCTTGCTTTACACCATTTTAGCAAAGAAGGGTTTAATCAGATTATATGTTGGGCCCAGTTGATTAATTACTCTGTTATTGAGGCAGGATTGTACAGGGTTTTAATGCTAAGAATCAGCTTCCCTAGTCCTACCTCCTGCCATCATCTGTCAGATTATTCTTCGTTATTTGCCCATTCGTTTTCCAGATTACTCAGACAAATAAGGAGCCTGGTTATCAAACAGTGCTTTTCATTTTTGTCAATTATGGAATAAAGAGTCAACGAAAGACAACAATTTCCTGTCTTCCTATGTTATGGTATAAAAAGAGACAGCTCTTGCAATTTCCACTTAGAAACGATTCTGTAGAGAACATAAATTAAAAACTGAGATTTGATTGGTCCTTAGCAGTCTTAGAAATGTGCATGTGAGGAAAGGTGGAGATGATGTACTTTTTTTTTATTTTGCCCAACCACATTTTATTGCCAAATATGGTGGGGTGCAGAGTTGTAGTATGCCATCCAGAAACATGGAAATTTTGTTGTCACAGCTTTAAGTAATGGAAACAGAATCAGGTCAAATATGTGAAGAAAATGCTACTTCCATTTGCCATAGCAAAAAAAAAAATTCACTAACCTTACAGAACAACAAAGATAGCTTACTAAAAGTCTCCTCTTAAAATACTTGGAAATGTGTTTTGTTGTCTTTGTATTTCCTTGTTACTGGCTAACTTCTTCAGACATCTGCTAAAAGATCACAATTGTTTTTAGAATTACTTCCTGGAAAAGGTTTAAATGATGGAATTTAAACAACTGGGAAAAATTATTGATTTTGTTTTCTGTTTCTAACACGCAACGGTGCAGAAAGTTAAAGAATCTACTTTACTATGATATATGTAGAAATCAGTGTTTTCCTTCAGTTAGTTGTCTGCTTGATTGAGTAACAGTTTTCCAGCAGTGCAGTTCTTGGTATGTAAAATACTAGTAACAGTAAAGAAAAACAGACTATTTACACATGCTGAAGAAAAATCTAGCTGGAAAGATTGTCATAGAGAACATAAGACTCCTTTTACTGGCTGTCTGCTTTTTGATTTTGAACATAAAAGCTGGAAAACTGAATGTTTTTTTTGTAGAGATGAGATTTCAAGATTACAAGCCTAGGGCGCCTGCCCAATTTGTGAAAGTGCTGAGCATCTGAAAGTCCCGTTTCCCTCAGATGTTTTGTTCTGATATCACCTGAGACTTTGATTTGTATTTTGCATACTGCAAGAGTAACCAAAATGTGCTAGTTATCAAAATCAAACCAAAACACAAAACAAGCCAAGTGACAAAAAGGATGAAGTAATCACAGCTAGCTGGATTATTCTAACTTTGTAAAAATTCTTTCCTTTTAGTTTCACAATAATACTGTTTCTATAAACAAGATGATATCTGAAAGAAACATTAGCACTTCCCAATATTCCTTAAAGCAAAATGTTTTAATAATTCAAGATTCTGGGTTTAGACTCTTTCTTTCCCCGACTTTTTGCCAAGAAATCTGATAATGTTCACTATATTGCTTTGTACTACCTTTTTAGAACTACCTATTTTTCACTATATTCCTAGAACTTTCTAAATTAAGTAAATATTCAGGATATGTGACATTAAATTTACTTTTAACAATTTTTGATGAAAATTATTTTGAAATCTTACTTTTTCAAACTTTTATGGTTGGTTGGTTAGATTATGGGGTTTTGTTGGATTTTTTAAAAAGATCTGCACATTATGGGATGATAGCAATTATTGGTGGAGATTTTCATCCCTTATGCGTCCTGGCCTTTGCTGTCTGAATTGTTGTGTTAACATCATATAGACAATAGTTTGAGGTATTTAAGTAAACAAAACCATACAAAATGTAGGTATCAAGAAAAGAGAGAAGAGAACCAAAGGCATTGGGAGGGAGTGAGAGGAGATCAGATTTCTACATAAGAACTACTTGGGAAAGAGGAGAGATGAATGGATGTATTGGTGAGACCCCCAAAGAGCATAATTTCACACAGAAATATATGATCAAATTTGAGACTAGAGGTCCTGAGAGAACAAAAGACCTTGACAAAAGCAAATACACCAAAATGTCTGATGACGGACCTTATCAGAAGGATCCAGAAAGGAAGTTAATGGGTGATTGGTCCTTCCTGGTTACATCAGATGAATAAGTACCGTGATTAGGGCGGTAAAGCAAAGAAGAAACTGCAGAAGGTGACGACAGGTTATTATATGGTAAATGAAAATGAAATTAAGGAACAAATAGGGGAGAGATCTCTGATCACTTAGGTCTTGATGTGCCATTCTTCTGAAGGCATTCATGTCTTGCACAAGGAAGGCACACATGTACGTGAGGGTCTTGACTGAAGATGAAAAACTGCTGGTGTTGGACCTAGTATCTTCAGGAAAAATCAAAATGGAAACATGGATCATAGATATAAATTCTGTGATATACATGAATCAGAATAATCAACAGGGACTTGTTAGCTTCCTACATTCCATAACTGTGGAGCCACACAGGGAAAAGTAGCACCACCTTAAACTTTTATGGCCTTTAAATAAACAGAAAAAACTCTCTAATATCTGCTCCTAATCCTTCCCCACTTCACACAATCATCAAATAATGAGAAGTGTAGGCAATGGCACTGAAAGCTTGGCAGAGAAACACACTATGTGCGTTTACAATGAGAGGGGGACAAAATACTACAGGTTAGATATAAATGGCACTGAGAAAGGTTGGAAAATATTTTTCTCCTTCTTCTGCGCAGTAGATATCATCAATGACCCCAGGAAAATTGCTCATGCTCCCAGGAGCAGCTCACATGCATAGGGCCACTAAGTGTGTCTGAACTAGATGTTCTTTCTTCCCAGAAGCTCCTACAGAACAGCAGAAAGGAGACTTGCAGACTCTTTTCCACTCCATCCTATAGACACTTGGGCTTCATCTTTCCCGTGTTTTCTACTGACAAAGGGAATATAGTCCATTCTGAAATGAAGTGGTACTAGGAAAACAAATAAACAAACAAAGTCAATGAGAAATCCTTTTTTACTTCTTAAATAGATAACATATAAAAAAGTTTTGTTACAGGATCAGTACTTCTCTACATTCCAGGTCACTTGTGGCCAAGTTAGTTTTCAATGAACATGCATCTTATTCTTCTGCACAGAAAATAGTAGAATTTCTATCATTTAACAACAGTGAAAACTCCAAAGAACACTTCAATATGTTGTGAATATAATAATTTACGTAATAAATATTTGAGATCATTTGGCATGGTATAGGTGCATACCATGATATATATTCATATGGCACAATGGCTAAAAAAATCAGTGATTCAAAACAGGGTTTTTTGACAGTCCTCTGGGGGCCTGATTTTTTTACTTGGCATTTATACTAGTCCTGCAACTGTTTAGGTGTTAGGTTCTTTTGCCTCTCCATTATAATATCTATATCTTTTCAATGTATCCTTTTCCTGCTCCGTTCATAGGCTATAACTCAGCATCAAACAAGAATTGGGCTAAATATGTGCTAGCTGGAAAGCATTGTTATAAGTATGTCACATAACTAGTGTTTTCAATCTTGATTACTTTTACTTTGAAGACATGATAGTAGAAGCTAAATAGTGAACATAGCGTGATTTCTTTTAAGGGCGTGGGACATAAGCATACAATTGATTCTTTCAGATTTGCCAGTGAATGCAGATCATTCTAAATTCTGAATTTCAAAGTATTTACTTATTATTTTTGCAAGTACTATTTCACAAATCTGAAATTAATATCAGTACAAATATCTTTCTCCCCAAGCCAGCTTTTCATCTTTATATATAGCCGCATGAAGTGGAGCAATTTGAACCAAAAAAAAAAACTATCAAAGAATTGGTAAAGATGTTACTAAAGGTAACAGCCTTTTGTACTACCAAGGAGTTGTGCAGATTGATAAAACTGGGTTAGAGAAACAGAAGAAGTTTGCATAAAAGAGAAGAGGGAGTCTATAGAAGCACAGAGAAATGCCTTCCCACTCATTGTTTAGAGGAAGGGATTATGTTTTCTTGTTTTCTGAAGAGGACTGATGGGATTTGAGAGAAGAAAGAAGGGAAAAAGACGGCACCAAAGTAAACTTGAATATTGGAAGGACAGTACAAGGGTAACTCAAAAAAAAAAGAGGCAATGTAGTAAAAAGTATTAATAGTTAATTTGAAGTTACACACAATATTTGCAAATTTCAGTCACTAATTATACATATAAACAACCCATTTGGTGATAGATTCTCCTATTAGTTAATATTCTTTCCTCTGCCCAGAAACACCTTTTGTTCCGCATGAATTTCAACAAAGATATAGAATATTTAAAGCTTATCAATAATCCCTGAAAAAGCTATTTAAATGCAAGCATTATTAAGTTATTCTTTAACATGAGGGTGCATTACATGTCTGGCATAAAAGAAAAGTCAGATGAGCTCCTAGCAGCTTCAGTACTGTCAAACTATTTTGTGAGAGCAATATTATTGAATTATTAACTCTACACAATTTTTGCAGGAATACAATACAGGTGTAGATTTAATAGGCAATTTTATTAGCCAAAGAGAACCTTTTTGACTGTATCAAAAACAAATGTCTTCCTTTTGCCAATCACAGTACTATTTCTTAAAAATGCATGAAGATCTGTATTTTGTTACTCACCTTCCACTGAAAAAGTTAAGATACTCTGCCTATTCAGATTTATATAATTAGGAATTCTGTAACAGTAGATGAAATGCAAACCATTGTATAATAATGATGTTATCAAATCAAAAAGCTTTTCTTTCAGAAATCTCTTCAAAGTTTGTTAACTTAGTGAAGAAACTCGGAAAGTAATCCTAATCACTGGGGTTTTTTTCAAAGGCGTTTTCTCATTCAGATAGTGGCAAAAACTCAAATCACTAACCAGGGCAAAGACAAGGAATACAGTCTTTCACAGGTTGCTTCGTTTTAAGGTCCTATATATGTAGATGATTCTGAAAGTATCTCAGTTATAAAAGGAAGATATCACATATGTGAAACAGTGGAGGTTCATGACATTTTGTGGTCCTTATTTCTGAAACACTGGAAACAGATTGTAAGTGCCAATAATGTAATTAAAATTTTACATGTTCATATGCAAGTACACAATATGCAAACGATTGGCTAAGAGCATATATGATGCCTAGTTAGTCAACAGATTACTAAGGATCCTGATAAACAATAGTATGCATTACAGCTTTTAAAATCATAGTGTTTTAGTGTTTTCCTCCTTTTCCAGTAATTCTCCTTGTCCTATCTATGTAACTTCTCTTTTTTATTTCTCTATCCCAGAATCCTTGATTTCTTCTCAGTGTACCTCTTCCTTTTCTTGAAAGACCAGTTTGACCTTTTCTCTTTCCTTGCAACATTTGCTCCAGTCATCTGTTCTAGGTATTTCTTTCTCCTCCGTGTCCTGAGCACTTCTGAGGTGCCTGTGGAAGTAACTCTTGTTGTCATTATTCTGCTTTTGCATAGCCTTGAGGACAGTAACAGCAGGGTAATTCTTGAACCTTAGAAAAAAATGACAAAAATTATAGTACTGAAAGACTAGAGTACATTTAGAAAGAATATGGAAGAAGGAAAATACTGTCCTTAGATTGCAGAAGGATAGAAGGTCATAATTATATAAATATATATAATTATAATTATATATATCCCATATATACTGGGAAGAGAAAATTAATTTAATAGCTGGCATCGGACGCCAAAATATCTCCAGCTAGACATTCCTAAAGGTTGCTTTGGAAATGATAACGTATGTTGATAAAGTCCTCATGAAAGCATAGAATCTGAACTCAATAGCAGAGGAAAACTAGAGAAATTACCTATGAAACTTTAAAATGAGAATCTCTTATTTTTTCCCAAATTACTCAGTGGAATTTAACACAAATTTTCCTAGACATATAGATAAATGGGGAAATGGATGAACATGCAGACTCACTAATGCCCTGGAAAATGTCCCAGGACCAGGGGAAAATTACTGTATCAGTAGCTGTTAAAAAAGGTGTCCTTACGAAGATAAGTAATTTCTGTTTTAAAATTCTATGATCATTGCTGACTAGAATAGTTGTGTGCTGGTTTAAAGGTAAACCAGCAAAAGAAATGAACCCACGTCAAGAGAGGTTACAAGTCAGAGTTACAATTTACTCAAAAAAGGTTACAATAAATGCAACGATACAGGGAAATATGGTTTTAACCCGGAAAGACAGATGTATAATCCAGCACCCTGGTACAAGAACAGTATGATGTTTGTCCCCCCTGTGCTGAGCACCCCATGGTCCCTGTGGGGGCAAAGTAAAAGGAAAGGAAACTTGTTGGTCCAGATGATGGTCTCAGTTCTGCCAAAGTAATGATTGCAGGCTTGTTGAGAGTGGCAGTCCTGTTGGAGTTTTGGGCCTCCTCTGGATCCAGTGAGTGTTAGTACTGCCCAATATTTTTGGTACCAGAAGTCCCAAAACCCAAAGATTATATATGCTCAGGTTTAGGTGGGAATGCCCAGTACCTCCCCTAGGGCAGGGAGTTTCACAACGGATGATTTAACTCTGTGAGTCATGGGATATTTCTGGAGTCTTTGATGATCTAGGTGTTGCAGCTGCCTATTATGCCAGTCCAGTATGGCCCATTAGCAAAGATGACCCCTCTGGCTGGGTGTGAAGGTGCAATGCCTCCCAGGAGGGGAGTTATCACAGCAGTCATAGGTGTGAAGCCAAAGAAACACTTCTTGCAGAGTTTTTTAACACCCAGCTTGTAGCCTGAGGTGTCAGGTGTGGCCTGGGCACTTCTTACAAATGATCCATTATTAACAGTCCATCAGAAATGACATAGAGGGTGTAGAATACACAGTTTTGATTATACCCGCATAGTGATAAACTGGTCCTGGTTCCTGTAACTAGGATAAGTTAATTGGAAAATAATAGTGTCCAAAAATTCTTTGAAGGCCTAACTGTAAAGATACCAGTTCATATTGCAACCTGCAATCAGTACTGCAGGGCACAAAACTCCAAAAAATTCAATATTCTGGTTGGCTAAAGATTTTTCTGTCTTTAAGTCAAAATGGTTATGACGAAGGCTTTGAGTTGTCTTTTTCAGATCTGGTCTGTAAATTCAATTCTGGAGAAATCTAGAGACATTTGACTTCTTGATTCACATTGTAACACACTTTATACAGAGAAAAAAAAAAGGAGTTAATGAAAGAAATTACTGGAAAATCTTTATTTTCTAATCTGTCTGTATGATGTCTTTCAGGGTCTTTGACCACTCACACAAACACTTTAAACCAAGAAAAAAAATTCTAAGCCCATCATTGAGACGATGGATTCGATTCCAAGAAATTCAAATTTCTTCAATTGTGTAATCTGCATTACTTAATAGAGCAGGGAGCCAATTAAGAGCAGTCCCCTATTCATTTTAATTAGGCTAACTACAGGTGAGGGAGTCATATAGGAAAGGGAGGAGCATTCAGTAGAGAGACTCTTTGTGTTATGTCTCCTCCACTGTGACAGAACTAAAGTGCTTGACTTTTAACCTTTTAATGCTAGTAAGTAAATGAATCACATATTTTATATTATCGTGACTTTGAAATCAAAAGCCCAAGGCACTCTACCTGATGCTGAGGGGAAGGGGAAGGGGAGGGAAGAAAGGCAGGTGGTATATTAATTCTTTCAAATCAATGACACTTCTGTGTTATGTATAACTCTTAATTTTAGCTTCCTCATATGCTTACATGTTCAATAAGCTCTTTTGTAACTTGACTAGAAATGAAATAAATGCTTATTTTATGCTCTCAACTGCATTTGAATGCCAAATTAGAAAGTACAGCCAAAGCTGTAAATTCCAAAGCTGAAAAAGATACAGAGCTGAGATAACATTTCCTTTTCAAAGGTATCAATCAAACTATGAGTTACCTAGTGGTATCATAAGTCCAGTAATCACTCTTCCTATTGTAGAACTTTGAATCTCTGTCCTTCCACTTTACTGGTGTGCTGATAGACAGAGGTGTGGGGAGGCAGATAGATAAGTTAAAAAAAGAAAAAGGAGACATAACTGGCCATAAAGATTCATTAATAGAAACATGAAGAATAATAAAAAAAAAAGAGAGGAGAGGAGGGAGAGACCATTGATACCATATCAGAGTTAAGAAATAACAGTCTCCTTTGAACTATTAGATAACCTTTGTTTTCTCCATTTTATTATCATACTTGACAGCCTTGGATTTTTTAATCTACTTATTCTGAGAAAGGAAAGCATTGTTTACAGGTGAAGCAAAGACCCTTTCACTTCAGTTCAGTGCAGGAGCACCAAAGAAATTTTTTTTCATGCAGTATTTTATATTTTCTCTTTCTATACCTTCCACAGTTTTTACATCCAGAACATTCCATGACCTTCTAAATGTCTTCTCAAACAGCAGAGGCCACATAAATTCTTACAGGGTCAGGAGTATTCTTCGCTGTTAACACACATGTACATAGGCAGTGTACACTAAAAAAGGTAAGGTACATGATGGCACTGACAGTGTCTGGGAGAGAAAATCAGGTTGAACACATTGTTATTGTTTTGTCCTTCTACTCTGACAAATATTTCTTGTGAAGATGTGCACAAGATACAATATTCTCATAGCACAACCTTACCTGTCTTTTTCTTCCTGTCAGCTACACCTCTGAACCTCAGAATTCTATACACAATAATTTTAGATTTTAAAGGGTCAACTTCTTCCATTTAGAGAACAGGAAACTTCCTGTTAACTCCATGCAAAGTACAGTTGAAAGTCTAATGAGTCCACACAAATCTTTATTACTAACAGTGTTCCCATTCACATATCCTTTGCTCTTCTGCTCTTCTTGACTCAGAGCTTCTTTAATGAGAAATTATCATTAAAGTGCTCAGACCATTAGCTAGCCTTCAAGCTAGTTCTCATTTTATACTACGTGATGATTACAAGCTAATGATCAAGGTTAAATAACTAAAATCATACAGAGTAGTCTGAGGCTACCACCCCCACAAATTTTTGAGAAAAGAAACCGTACACAAAAGTGGCCTCTTTTACCTTTTAATAGCAATGCTGTTGTTAACACCAAAGGAGTTTTATGCATGATTTCAGATTTTTTTTCTTGCCTGATAAAAATATCCATTCCTATATGAAAATATCCATTCCTATATGCAACATCAGTAATGACAATAACATCAGGTCTGGTATTCTTGGACAATTAAAATTCATAGAATCTGCTTTACAGTAGAAGGTCCAAAAGATCATCTCCACTACCTACTCTGAGATAGAATAGAGCAACATTTCATGTTGTAAAACTTATACCAAGGCCTCTGCAAGTGTATATGCCAGCATGCAGCGCTTCCTAACTATACAAGACACAACAGAAAGCTTAAGAACAAATATGCAATGATTCAGTTTCAGTTCAACTGAAAAATAAAAAAAATTTATACCAGCTTAAAAAAAAATAAATTGCTTTTATGACTTATTCTATTTTGAATCTCTCACTAAGTAGGCCTGTGATTCAAAATGGGTATAAAGATTTTTAATCCCCAAGAAAGACATCCAGATGCACATCAACAGCATTCAACCTTCAGAGGGCAGCTGGTAAACTGGATTATACTGTTTTTGAAAAGCACTATGACAAACTTGTTTATTCAGCAAAACAAACTGTTCTCTGTGTCCGTTAACAAGGCTGGCTTTGTGCAGCACAGACTTCTACAGTGCTGACTCCTGTTTGGAACCATTTCACACTAATTAGAAATAAGAGAAAAGGCTGTGCTCATAAACAGCCCCGCTCGAGACCTCTTTCAAACCACTCTTTGTGAAAATTAACTCAGTTGTAACCCTCTATGAATAACACAGTTGCACAAACAGGACAGGGAAAAATATATTGTTAATAATTGTCAGCTTGCTGTGCAAAATGCCAATGGAAATTGTATATAATATTACCCTAATCACATGAAATTACAAACTATTAAATGCTGTGCAATTCCATGTTCTAAGGCTACAACCACGGTGATTTTTTAAGTGTTTAGTAACAAGAGGAATATGTGATGAATAAAGGAGTTACTATCATGAAAGAAATCAAATAATTGAATGATGCACTGAACTAGGTGTAGATCTGCACATATGATTATTATGGAATACTACACAACCAACAAAATAAGAGTGCACTTTAGGCAGCATTTGTTTATAGAAGTAATCCCCCTTAAATCCACGGTGCTACTTGTGGAAATGCCAGATGTCATAAATCATGTCATAAATGTGCTTCAGAACACATTTGAAAAGGCAAAAATTCTGAACATATTTATCAAAAAAACTACCACTACAAAACATCTTGCAAATTATTTGATATGAATCCAGTAGTTTTCCTTATAATTCATTCTCATTTCTAAAATCTGAAAAAGAATCCAACAAAAAAATAATTGGGGAAAAAAGTTTTCTTCTAGTCACAGGAGAGAGTGTAGCTTGTGATTTATTTGCTGTATACTAACTTTCTGTTCCTAAATCACACCAGCATCTGAGACCTAGCAAGAGTTATGTTTCTTGTACCTGCATAATAAATGACAAATATAGATGAGAAACTGAAGTAAAAAGAAAAACAAAATCAATTGAGGCTCTTTTTAAGAAAGATATTACTGACTAGACTTAACATGTAGCAATCCTGTATGTTTTTCTCTCTCATGGCCAATCTTTTCCTTATTTCACTCTGTTCTTAAGGAAAAAAAGATTTATAGAATTTCTCTTATGATGATGACAATAGTGTTACACTGCATAGGACTTGTGATGTCAGTTTCAGGATTGTTTGTAAAATTACAAGAGGACTAATTCTATTTCCTAATGAACCTTGCATCTTTCCATTGCTTTACCTGAAAACAAAAGTAGGCCCTTACGACAACTTGTCAAAATGAACTGAGTTTCCTTTCAAGGACCAGAAAGAACTGGAATAATTTTTAGATCCCACATACTTACTGTGATTGAAAAGAGAGTTCTAACTATTTGAGCTTGCTTGCAATGGACACACTGAATTGAGGAGACAATATGCTGTTACTCTAATGCTTTAAGAAATGAATTCTAAACATCCTGAATTTATATGTCTGAAGTTGTCAGCCTTAGTTTGAGGAATAAAATAGTCTGCAGATAGGAATAGTTGTCTTGTTTCCATAACATCTCTCAATTTAACTCTGAAATACTGATGGAAAAATCTTTTCTGCAAATTATTCTAGTGTCTCTAACTAATGAAAACTATTAAGGATGATCACCCTATATTCTTTCCATTAATTTTTCCAACTAACAAAACAATTTAATAACATTAAATTTCAAACATGAAAGAAAAATCAAATTTCATGTAGTTCAAATATCCTTTTTATGCTCTGATGAAGTGATAGCATCAAATCCCAATAAGTTTTTAGTAACTTCCTAGAAGTAATTTTCTTTTTTTTTTCTATAGAAGTCTGGGGTACAACTTATAGCTCATTGTTAGTAGCATCATTAATGCAGTAGAAATCCTACTGCAGACATTTTAATTGCATGTTACTAGATCATCTGTTTAATTTAGTTTTACTTTTAACAAGACATTGGTGCATAAGAGTGACAGCTTTGATCCTTCATGTAAATTTTAATTCTTATCTGCTAACTGTAGTATATTTACTCAAAAGTATGGAAGACCTTTATCTCAATTCTACTAACTTCTTTTCATTATCAGATTTCATCATTTGTTTCTGTTGTCAATGCCAGTACATTTTTTAATGTGTGAGCATAATGGATACTTTTTTTATGTATTATTTTTCTTCTGAAAAAAACCCACACAACACTCATTGTATGTACTCATTTTCTTGTAAAACTAGGCAAAACCATAGAAATAATACAAAAAGGAGAAAAATACTGTTTAAAAAGTTCACACTGTGACTTTCCAAAGAATGTTCTGAAGTAAAAGCAACTTCACAATGTAAAAAGAAATAGATTGATAGTACACATCTATAACTGGAATGTTCTTATTAGCAACTGGATCACTTACTTTACATATTTTTGTTTGTCTAAAGGTAAGAAGAGGAAGCATTTTAGCAAGGCAGACTTTGCAGACTTTCCAAAATGCTACATTTTGCCAACGGTGCATACTTGTACTGTCTGTGAGCTGTGGACTCCCTGAAAAATTTTACCATTTTCAGAAAGCAATATCATCCATAATGGTATCATCAGCTGGTCAACAATTTATGGTCAGTCTTCTGATATTTTTGAAAACACTGTCCTCTACTGGTTGTGATTTTGGAATCAAATACTCAAGAATTGCATTTCCAAATATGGGTCTTCATGGATAGGTTAATATTGGATGAAAAACTTCAGTGATAGTAAAAAGCATTAATTATTTTCAATATAAGTATATGAACTGGCTCTCTAACCAATTTCTTCTCTTATGGCAATAACCATTAGTAATAACAAAGAATATCCAAGTTCAACCATGATTGTTGTTTCAGTTCCATTTACTTTTTCTCCTTTCAGTGTTCCCCTTTCACATAATTTTTAATCTTCCTCTCTCTTTTTTTTTCTTTTTCCCTAGAAACAGCAATCCACAAATCCTTGAAACTGAACTTTCCAGTAATAAAATTTATTTTATGTTTTAGTATGATGATGATACTCTAATGGACTCTAACAAGTTCATAATCAAGTAGCAAAAAGATACAGTTAGCTCTCAAGGGTGATAATGCAGAGACCCCAATTTTCAAACTGTTTTTTGAATATATCTACCATGTCTTATGAAAGAAGAGAGAAATTACAAAGAAACATAGGGCCAGAGTACTAAGGCTTTTAGTTAAAAATCTGAGGAAATGACCACTGCCTTTCATCAAAAAATGACCTAGGTAGGAATAGAACAGAGTGCAGAACATTTCCATAACTCCATGTCCCTGTTATGATGTGGAGAACAGAGCTTAGAACCTCTATGGAATGACGGACTTGCTAATAATAAATTGTATGTATTTCACATGCAGGTGCTTTTAAATTTTTATTATCAATTCTCTACTGCTATTATCTTTCACTGTCCACCCAGTCTTGGACTTAAATTGGAGAATAAATCATCAGGAGATCTGCTAGTTCTGAAGCCTATCTTCAAACCTCTCCTGGGAAGCTTTTGTGCAAATACTAAATTAAGAACTTGAACATTTTCATGTCCTTGTTCATTCAATAGATGGTTTCAGTTTTCTAACTGTAATTCTCCATTTTCATGTCATACACATGGATAGAATTGCAAAAAAGTTTTCATCATGTGTCTGACTTGTCCTATTGATTATAATAAAGTAACTGGGCAGTCCTATTAGAGAAAAAGCATATATAAATACAGATCAATTACATTCCTCCTGACTATCAAATGCTTTCATTGATCTAATTTTTTTTGACCTTTTACAGGACATCAGTTCATTATAGCACCAAAAATTCAGTTTCCAGCATTAAAATTGTTTTAAGACCACTATTTCCCATTCTTTTTTAACTGAATACATTTTGCTCAGAATAAAAGTAACAGAAAAAAGCATGGACTGCATAGAAGTCCTTTGTTAGTGCTTTTGAACTCTCTAGTTTTGGACTACAAAGGGTCCAGTGCACTGCCTCTCACGACCACAGAACAGAAGCATTGAGCACTGTCTTTTTTTTTTTTTTTTTTTTTTTTTTTTTTTTTTTTTTGGATCTAGATATACAGGATACATTACTGAGTGCCTGTAAAAAGATTTATGAACCTTGATGGAAATCAGAGGTGAAAATGACAGTTCAAATGTCTGGTCTGGTTTTAAAAGATCTATGGTAATCTATTTTTACTTATAACAGATACTGAGAAGGAAAAAAAATACAGCCAGCAAAGCAGTGTTCAGACTCATATTACACCCTTTGTCTGCTCCTGCCCTTTCCTGGAGCTGTAAAGCCCAGAGCATTCTCTGCAAATGAAAGTGATTCTAGAGAGGTTACCAATATATGTTATTTCTTATTAGTTATCTCCTTAGGATATTGCTAAGACACAAAGCCTATATGATTCTTTTCAGCTACAAACAATGAGTCAGGATCCATGCTGGCTTGAAGCATATGTCATTCTTGGATTTCAATGCAATGGCCTGGAATAGATTTTTTTTTTTAAAACACTTCCTGTTTTATGTATGAAGTTTTATAGAACAGTTTATCAGATGGAAAGCAAAAAAATGCTGGTTAGTCAATTAATATTTGAATAGGTTTTGACAACTGACCTTTAGCTTTACACCTCAAGAAAAAAAACACAAATCTTTGAGCAAGAAAAATTTTTGTTCTATTATTTCCTGTGAAACATCGATATCCTTTAAATTCAGTCTCCACCATGAAGCACTGCCTGGTTCTATTTTCTTCCACACATCCAAACTATTTTTACTGAACATGGAATTTCCGGCAAAAACAAATTCTGTTTTGCAGAAAACCCCATTTCCATTCCTTTAAGGAAAAAGGGAAAATTTTTCCTTTCATTTTTAGTTAGTTCTTTGTCAAAAGACATTCACACCAAAATAATTTCTAGACAGTCTCTAGCTTCTTTTTCCTTATTTCCATGTGCTGACAACCTTGTGGAGAATTTATAGTCTATTGAACTCTGAAGAGCAAAAAGTATTAAGTGTTCAAAATGTCAGTCCTGGCAACTATACCTCCTGAACAAATGCTTATCATTCATATATTTCATTATTTGCTTAAAAAATATTTCAGGTAGTCAGCGACAAATGTCTCCCAATCATTCTCAGTGGACTTCCTGTCTACTAAGACTCCAAATATCTTTTGGAAGTAATATAAGAAAGACAATCAGTGACTATTGTCACAACCATGCCTCTTCTTTAGAAACCTATGGGTGCTCTGCATGATCTACACTTTGAGACAGGTAGAAGTAGCAATGTCAATTTTCTCAACTTGAAGGAGTTTAGGTGCTTAATTTTTAATGGAGATAGCTCTCAAACTGCCAGATAGAGAACATCACAAGGGTTTGGTAACAAGTTTTTGCTGGGTCTGGAAGAACACATCTAAAAGTACAGATCTTATATTTATTGTAAATATGAGAACTACTGTTGGTACTTCATAACATGTGGGGATCATTATGAAGATAAGGATTCTCACTGATAGTCAATGAATATTATACATCAGTTGCTGTATAAACACAGGCCTAAACTCAAGTTTGTAACTCTGACTGTAGAAGACCAACAATGACAAGTTTTTAGCACAGAGATGCTTGAAAATTAATGACAGACAAATAAGGCCTTATCTATTCAGACAGCTTAATGTTAATAAGTTTGGGTTAGAATTTACAGACCACTAACTCCTCCATACAAAAAGCACCTTTAAGTGAGGTACTTTTAAGGTAGAACAAGTTGCCTCATGCTGTTTCCTCACAGGGAGTTAATGCAGAGTAACCAATGTACTGTAAATTTGCACCCCAGTTTACCACAGAATAACTTCCTTCAGTAGATAACTCTTGATACAACATGTATAGGGAAATCAACAGCTAAGGCTCAGTAATTAGTATTAAAAACTATTCAGGTTTTAATAGGGAAGTTTTCCATTCCCATTTTGTCACCTGTCTCTATTTGCAGCTTTTTGTGTAGGATGAGTTACAGTTGCAGATTTGTCATATGGTTATTTCTCTCAAGATCTAAATGATCACATGCAAAAAATTTGGCATCTACAAGAAAGAAAAAATAATGCAGTTTCTTATTGATTCCAGAAGTGCTTATTTCCTGTTTGCAAAATATTTTGTCAACACATGAAGAGGTGGAAAGACTTCTATTCTACTTGACTAATCAAGATACTACAAACAAAATCATTATCAATAACCAAGAACAATCAGTTTAAATTTGTTTGTAAATAAATCACAAAACAATACATGCTTCCACAAAGTCATCAAATCATAGCAGGAAGAAAAGAAGCATTAACAAAAAATCTTATTCTCGGTATGTATAATTCACAAGCCGCCATAAAATAAGGGTAGACTTGGTAGGAAAAGGGTCTGAAATCTGCCTGTAAAAAATCATATAACAACCAAACTTAATTATTGTTACATTGAAATTATTTTTTTTAAATGGTCACATTTGAATAACAATTGCTCTATTTTGTACTGCTTCAGGGGTACATAAGCAGACCCACTAGAAAAGAGACCATTAAAATGCAAATGAAAATTTGCAATCACCTGAGAACTGGCTTTTTTTTTTTTTTCCCCAGGGCTAAGATGTAAGTGAGATCAAAAGACCATTTGGGAAACTTAAAAAATAACAGGTCTCAGAAAGTTGGTGCTTTAGCATTTGTGTTTTCCGTAGTCAAAAGGACCAAGTATGGCAATTCATTCCTTTCTGAAGGCAGGACATTTCAGCAGAGAGCAAATATTTGTCTTAAAATAAAAATTATTTTAAAAATATACTGAAAACTCCACTGATAAATAAGTACACAAATCAATATCTTTCCTTACAAAACATATCTATATTGTGAAGAAAGTAAGCATCAAGAGAATAAACATGTTTACACAAAGGAGTTTTTGTACCATAAGGATGCCAAATAGGTTTTTAATACTGAACAAACAGAACAGATAGACTCAAACTTCTGACAGGAGAAAATAGTTCTGAGAAGATGACATACTGGAACCTAAACAGGGACAAATTTTATGTTTCTCTTATATGTCCTGAAAGACTAGTCCATATTTCACTGAACCTACACTGGGAAGAAGCAGAAGGCAGCATAGCAGTTAAAGTAGCATGGAGCCCAGAGAAGGTACGCAAAAAAGGACATTTGTATTTTCTGCAGTGAGTGGAGCTCTCTAAGCTTTTGCAGACTTATCATCATTGTGAAAATTTCAGCATACATTTCTCCAGAGGCCACGTGGGCCAGAAAACTAGTGGGATAAGGGAAGAGTAACAGTTTCCTCCTCCTGCCCTGAGCTGCTGAACTATCTGCTTCACGAGCACAAAGCAGATGAAGAGGTTATAGCATGTGTTTTCTTTGGGACTGCAAGAGTATTTTGATGCCAGTGTAGAACGATAGGCACTGTACAGGGTGCAGGAGTTAGTGGCCAGTTTGTGATTTAGAGCTTCAGAGAAAGATCTTTAGTCTGGGATGACACAGTAGATACAATCCAAGCTCACCAGGCTACAAGCTATAGTAGAATTCTACTCTAGATAGTTGTGTCAATGAAAAATTTTCATACTTACATCCAGAAGAAATGGTGTATTCATTGAAGGGGTTTTTTTGTTCTGACTTATTTAATATAATTTGGGTACCACTGATATCCTATAGTCTTGCACTTCTTGGTTTGTGAGGGCATCAGAGCAAGAAAAGCTGAGCAGTAATTTTTAACCGGAACGTTGCAACCCTTAACCAAACTGCTCCACCTGCTGAGAAAAAAAAAATAAACAAGGGATTGCTATTAGAAAAAAAAAATTAAAAAAAATCAGTCTTCTAGCCCTATAGCAGCATATTTAAAAAGATATAAATTAATTTAAATAATCATCCATATGTGTATCATGATTCTGGTAGAATATTAAACAATTAAGTATGAGAAGAAATGTGAGTGTCTTGCAAAGAACAGAGAAACACCTTGGTAGGACAGATGTGTGTGTTGAGATAACGAAATCACAGAATCATAGAATTATCAAAGTTGGAAGAGATCTTTAAGATCATCCAGTGCAACCATCAATCATTGTAACCCATAAACCACTAAATATTGTTCATCGAATGTTATGGACCATAGGCTTGTTTGGCCCATGGCTTGTTTATTCCATAGTAAGCTAGCAGTTGTCATCCCTTTTTAGAGTGAATGGTGGCCATCTTCCATATGAACAGCATCCAGTTCAAAATGACTTTTCAAAAGTTTCAGAATGGGTTTTCTGATCTACATCAGAGGAGAGCAGAATGACAACTTGAAAAAGAGGTTCTGAGGCAGAGATATTTGTGTGTACTGTTCTTGCAGGATATGTGCATACGCACACAAAGCTGTGTATTTTTAACCACAGAATCACAGAATAAACTAAGTTGTAAAAGACCTCTGAGATCATCAAGTCCAACCAATGACCCAACAGTATCTTGTCAACTAGATCATGGCACTAAGTGCCACATCCAGTCTTTTCTTAAACACCTCCAGGGATGGTGAATCCACCACCTCCTTGGGCAGCCCATTCCAATACCCTATCACCCTTTCTGTGAAGAACTTCCTCCTAATGTCCAAACTAAACCTCCTCTGGCACAGCTTAAGCCTGTGCCCTCTCATCCTGTCACCAGTTGCCCGGGAGAAGAGGCTGCCCCCTGCCTGGCTACGACCTCCTTTCAGGTAGTTGTAGAGAGTGATGAGGTCTCCCCTGAGACTCCTCCTCTCCAGGTTAAACAGCCCCAGCTCCCTCAGCCTCTCCTCATAGGACTTGTGGTCCAGACCCTTCACCCAGCATCGTTGCCCTTCTCTGGATATGCTCCACTACCTTAACATCCCAACCTCCTAAACTGGGGTGCCCAGAACTGGACACAATACTTAAGGTGTGGCCTAACCAGTGTCAAGTACAGAGGAAGAATCATCAGTTCCTTGTTATTCCTGATACAGGCCAGGATGCCATTGGCTTTCTTGACTACCTGGGCACACTGCTGGCTCATGTTCAGCCTTCTGTCAATCAGTACCCACATGTCCCTTTTTTACCTGGCTGTTCTCCAGCCACTCTATGCCCAGCCTGTAGGGTTGCATTGGGTTGTTGTGGCCAAAGTGCAGGATCTAGCATTTGGTCTTGTTGAACCTCATGCTGCTGGATTCAGTCCATCTATCCAGCCTGTCCAGAGCTCCAGCAGAGCTCTTCTACTCTCCAGCAGATCAACACTCCCCTCCAACTTGGTGTCATCTGCAAATTTGCTGATGGTGGACTCAATCCCCTCATCCAGATCATTAATAAAGATATTAAACAGGACTAGGTCTAACACTGTTCCCTGGGGGACACCACTAGTGACCACCCACCAACTGGATGCAGCACCATTCAAGGGCCCAAATTGGACTAATGAAACTAAATAAAATTATTGTGCTCATCAAAAGCAAATCAAAGCAGGCTGTCAGCAGAAGCAAAGCAAAAGTATTTTGTCACAAAATACTCATGAGAAAGGGAAGAGAAAGCAGGTGTGCAAAATTCCTTGCTTGTCTCTACAGCAAAATCACCTGCAGGTGAATAATAGCTAATATGTACTCTCAACCGCGGCAACTTTTATAGTGCTCTGGACATTTTTCATTTGCTCTTATCTCACTAGTTATTCATTTGACACAAGGGACCATTAAAGTCAATGGAATTACCCCAGACGAAATTCTAAATCCAGTTCGACCTCTCCTTTTTCACAGCTTGTAACAACTTGAGATGATGGAAGTCCTTCTGATGAGCAAATGCTGTTGCTAACCTACTTGTTGTTATTAAATGCTCTCCTCATTAGTCTAGCATGGATTTAAAATCACCCTAATAGATACACCATGTTTATTGTACCCATAGCACCAAGTGTTAAGAATTAATAGAGATTTCATGATGAATAATTATTACACTTAACGTTATTTTCCTTGTGGAGTTCTTGCAAGTTTTCACATAACTAATAAAACAGGGACTGTAAACATCAATGTTAAAAGAAACTTCATTATCAGGGCTCTCAGAGAAACACTTTCCTGTCAACTTTATGGCATTTAACACAATGCCATAAAGTTTTAAACTTATTAAAGAATCCCCTTGCCTTATTCTTCATCAACTCCAGCTCTTCTGTAGGAAAAACATACCACCACCACAAAAAACCAAACAAAACACAACAAAACAACAACACAAAACAGCAACAACAAAAAAACCACAGAAAACCCCACAACCAAACAAAAAAGAATTTCCTCTTTTTTTATGTGATTTCAGTAGATCTGTCTTCTATTATTTTCTCTCTTTCTTTCTCTCTTTCTCTGCTTTCTTTCCTTTCTTTTTGTAAAGCTAATATAGTCCTGTGGATATTCTTATTGTCCGCTGCAGTAGGGATAGCGATTTAAAGCTCATTGTTGGGATCTGAAATGCAGTATCTCAAACTAAGTACCACACGCAGAGCAGCAGTTATAATATTTCTATTTCCTCTGCTGCTAACCTAGAAACAGTAAAACTCCTGCTGTCTCTCTTATCAGAGATGTGGACAAACTGAAGGAAAGATCAAGATCACATCTAGTAAAAACAAGATTAACATCCTGTGTTTTAATTTAAATGCTTAGCATTTCTAGCTCAATAGAGAATGACTCATGAATTTCAGTAGAACATTTGGTCCTTTTCTTTCCCACCTACTTAATTAATGGTATACATTTTGCATTCTATAAACCTATGTTTCACAAATTCTGGCAAATAGTCCTTCGATGAGTAGTCTAATGCAAAAGATTTAAGTGTGCCTTAATATTGATATTGAAAATATTAATTGTGATGGGAAGCTATTTATTCATCTGCAAAATCAGACTAGGTTACAAAACTAAGAGAAATGAAAGATACATTTACTTTTTGAAGTAAATTATGTAAATGTATTTATTTCACTGGTAAGATTTTCAACAGGCTTAGGCA
This sequence comes from Neopelma chrysocephalum, assembly GCF_003984885.1. NCBI lineage: Eukaryota > Metazoa > Chordata > Aves > Passeriformes > Pipridae > Neopelma > Neopelma chrysocephalum. The sequence goes on from NW_020925302.1 coordinate 332,844, forward strand.
TAGAACTTGGAGAAGGGCCCATTACCTATACTTGCAAGCAGAAGTCTGAAAATGCTATTGATGATCCAGAGATCACAGAATAGACTAGGAACTCATCCAGAATTTGCAGTTCCTAATCTCATATTGTTTATGAATTGCAAGATCAGAGAAATCAGTCGAAATTCCTTTTATTTGGTGAGCAATTTTGATTCTTATTCACTTGTGTGGTGTTTTGTATCTCAAGAAGCCCAATCTGTCTGGATCCATAATTGATAGATCATATGAATATCCTGGAAAGCTTCAGTTAACTGAAGGTTTTCTCCTGTGTAATAGAAGGTAGGCTAACCACTATGGTGATATGATGCCTTTATCCCTTTTTCAAACAGATTGACAGGAGTTCAAGGTGCGCTAAGAATATCAGATTGAACTTGTTAGCCAATGTCTTTGAAAGAAAAGGTGGAATCAGAAAGAAATGTTATTTTTTTTAATGTAAGATAGAAATGGATCAAAATACAAAAAACTAATTATTGCCTGTCCTTTTTCAGAATTCCACAGTACATGCTAATTGTAGCTATCCTGACTTGTGAAGGGCTTCATCATCTTTGCTGAAAACATTCCTATTGCCATTTATTTTGCCTGAATGATGACAGTTTTTACCAAGTATAGAGGGAAGCTTCAAGGTAGTAGATGTCAATTATTTATGAACTAGATTCAGTGAGTCATTAATCATGAGAGTAATTGAACTGGCTTTGACAGTGCTACTTGCTTCAGTAATTACAAGTAAAGAGTTCACAGCTTGATGCATAGCTAACCATCCACTTAATATGAAGAAAGGGAAATCCAATAAACGTTATTCTTGTCATTTTATATTTCTCATAGTGATGCACCTAACATGTATGTTTCTTATAATCTTGATGCTACAGTTCATTATTAGTACCAACAAACATTCTGTTGCTATTCTCTTTCTGACATGTATATGTAAACTATAAATTCTGAGCGCAACACAGATAGAAATTTTATGCCTGGAGTCACTCTTAACTATCACAGAAAGTAAAACAATAACTACACAAATTGAAATGGTAACATAACTTCACATGGTCATCTACTGCAGGCTCCAAGTTCCTTAATGTGTTTCATACCACCCTGTAAAAATAGAAGTTCCTTTACAATAATGGAGAATACATACATCTTGTATTCTGCTTTATTACGTATGAACAGTTTTAAAACATGTAGGAGAACTACGTTCATAATATCCAAGAGTCCTATTCTTTTACATTTTGACTTTCCACAGAAAGCCGTGAACGCTTTTTTAATGCCCTGACTTTAGAAATTGCAGAGTTTCTGCAGAGTTTAGGAATTCTCTTTGCTGTAAAAAGGAAGCAGTGGGTTTTACTCTTGACCCATAGGGATTTTCTGTGCAGAGAAGTGAATATATGCTGAAACAGTGTGTCAATGGCTTCAAATACTGTAGTGAGGTTTGCTATAAAATGGGAGGGGCAGAGGGAGGGAGGGATAATTGGGAAGATCCCCAAAGGGCAAAATCCTATTCACAAGTGGTTGAAATTCATCAGAACAAAAAAGCAAAATTGGTGTTCAGGTGACGAGAGACAGGAAAAGGCACACACCAACTCTAGGACATGAACAGATTGAAAAGCTTGAAAAAGGTCTGACTGTCAGCTACCTGGAGAGTTCTTAAGGACATGTTCATGGCTTGTTATCTGTGGCAGAAGAGCTGGAGGGAGGAAAAAAAGGCTCATGCTTCAGGTTAAAAATTTCTCTGAAAATCTTTCCCTCCTTCACTACTATGGAATAGAAGAACTGGGTTTTATGAGGAAAAGCAGAAATATTCAGCCTATATCAGGATGTATACACATAATAAATGTATATATAAAGACAGAAATATATATATATACATATACGTTTATGCAAATGTTTTAGTGTAAGTGAATATCCCTTTTATTTTCGCAAATCATATCACTTGAAATTTACCTTATAGGTGCTAGGATGGTTTCTGTGCATATCTTCTGGGGATCCCACCTCTGGCAAGCATCCATACTTTCACCAACCTTCATTAAGGAGTTATTAAACTGACTGGAAAGTTCTAAGATTAAGGTATAATTATGATTTCATGTGAAATTTAAACTAAAAGATGATTGATATGTTTATTTGTAGGATGGTAAAGTGTCCAACTGGCAGTCAAAGATATCTTGGAGTCCAATGATTACTTACACAAAAAATTAAGGATATATCCCATAAAACATGCTTGAGAGGATGGGGGAGGAAAAGGTCTAGAGTTCTTAGCATTGGAATGACACGAACCTGTTAGAGTATGTCTGGAGAGGGACACAAAAATGATCAAAAGGTTGTAACTCCTCTCCTACAAGAAAAGGTTGAAGGAGTTGTGGCTGTTCAGCCTGGAGAAGAGAAGGTTGGAGGAGATTGTATTGCGGCCCTTGAAGGAGATGTATAAGAAAGATGGGGATAGATTTTTAAGCAGGCCCTAAAGAAATAGGACAAGTGTTACTGGTTTTAAACCAAAAGAGGGTAGATTCAGACTAGATATAAGGAATAAGCATTTTGCAATGAGAATGGTAAGACACTGGTCCACTGGGGCTGTGCCACAGGGGGCCATGTGCTGGTTCCACTGGGCTGTGCCGCGGTCGCGTGGCCACTGGGGGATTGTGCCCTTGTGGAGTAGGAGAGAAGGAACTGCTGAGCGCGCAGAGGTTTACCAGTCCAATTTGGGGGAGGGCAGAGGTGTCGGGCAGGCCATGGGGGTCCTTGGACCGGTGGGAGGGTGGGCAGGGCAGTCCTGTGTGGAGTGTCACAGGTGAGCGGCACGGGGGAGGATCTGTGGTGACATGGTGGGGGGAGGATAAGGCCAGGGTGGATAGTGGGTTCTTCTGGGAGGTTGGAGAGTTTTGGTCATGCAAAGTACCCAAGCCCCAGGTGAGTGCAGGGACCGGAATGGTCTGTTTTTGGCTCAGCTGCGGCTACTGCCCAGGTTCAGTATGTTTTGGATATATTTATTGTGCCCTGGAAGGGTGGTCAGGACAAAGGGATGTTCCTGGGTATTTCCCTGGGATTGAGTATAGATGGGTGGCAGAAAAGTAGGGAGTGAAAGGCTTGCCCAACCCGCTTAGTGGATAAGAAGCCTGTGTACCCCTATGCGGTTGCAAGCTATGCTGGCGATGGTACATGCCTTCAGTAGGGTCTCCCATGCCAGACAGGTCAAAACCGTAGGGTCAGATATAATATGTCCATGGGCAGGATGAGCTTGCTAGCCTTCTGGCAGTCATCTTAGGAGAAGGACAACTCTAACTCCAAACCCGGGCAGATGGAGCTCGTTTAGCCCTGTAAGGCCATCCATCTAAGAGAAGGATACTCTAATTAAACCTATGTCCTGAGGACCTCGCTGCCACCATCCAAGCTCGCTCAGCCCTGGCAGATGAACCTTAGGATTAAAGGGTGGGTCCAGTCCCACGCATGCTGCATCTCACCTAAAACATCCACTGTGCAGGTTCGAAGATTTTACCCACATTTGCAAAGCCCTGTAGTGACAGGTGAGGGTCGAAACGGCAGGTGAAAGGTGCACTGGAAGCCGCAGACCCAACTCTGCATGCAGGCAGTTCAGGACGTTGGTCATTAGAGACTGACCGGAGATGACAGTCTCTTGGGGTAGCACCCTGAATGACCAAGCAGCTTTTTTCAAGGAGAGCACTGCTTGCTCCACTCGGAGAGGGGCCTAGAAAAGATGGCCTAACCAAAGCTCATCTCCACCTTCACCCGGTTGGTTAACCGTGGCCAACGGGCATCTTCTGATGCAGTCACAAAAAGATCAAAAGACAAAGGCATACGCCTGTCTCCAAAGGTGTACCAAAACTGACACTCGCATGCTGGAACATCAGAACCATACTTGATTCTGCAGATAGTGGATGCCCTGAGTGTCATTCTGCCCTAATTGCCCACAAACTGCCATGTCTTAACATCGACATTGCTGTTCTTAGTGAAGTTCGTCTCCATGAGGAAGGCAGCCTTAGAGAACATGGTGCCAGTTACACACTCTTTTGGTCAGGTAAACCCAGAACTGAAAGGCATCTTTCAGGAGTTGGCTTCATGATTAAAAACTCCATTGTTCCTAAACTCGAAAATCTGCCAACAGGTCATTCTGATCACATTATCTCCCTATACCTTCCACTACACAACAAACAACAAGTTGTCCTCTTTAGTATATATGCCCCAATTCTCCAAGCTGACACTGCCAAAAAAGATAAATTTTACACCGACCTGCACCACCTTACCCAAAAGGTTCCTGCAGGTGATAAGATCATTATCCTTGGTGATTTCAATGCCAGAGTAGGAAAGAACTTTGAAGCCTGGAAAGCAGTATTAGGCAAGCATGGTGTTGGAAACTGCAACAATAATGGTCGCCTTCTGCTAGAATTCTGTGCGGAGCAGCAGCTCACCATCACTAATACTATCTTTCAGCAGAAAAATAGTCTGAAGACAACCTGGATGCATCCTAGATCTAAGCAGTGGCACCTCATTAATTATGTCTTGATGCGATGAAGGGATGTTCGCGATGTCCTCCATACCCGTGTGATGCCCAGAGTAGAATGCCAAACAGACCATCGGCTTGTACACTGTAAACTTAACTTCAGTCTTAAATTCAAACCTAAAAGGAGTGGTATCCCAAGGAGGAGACGCCAAGTTAACAATCTCCAATCAGCCACAGTGAGAGACAGATTCCAGGCAAATCTTCAAATTAGGCTCGAAAATCATTCTATAGATTCTATAGATCCCTCACCTGAAACACTTTGGCATCATATTAAAAACAGCATTCTGCAGTCCTCTGTAGAATCCTTAGGGTTCTCCTTCAAGAAGAACAGAGACTGGTTTGATGAAAACAATCAAGAGATCCAGGAATTGCTGAGAAAGAAGATATCTGCTCACCAAGCACACCTTGCACTGCCATCCTGTCATGTAAGAAAAGTAACCCTTTGTCTTGCATGCAGCAAGCTCCAACAGACACTTCCTGACATCCAGAACAAGTGGTGGATCAATCTAGCAGAAAAAACTCAATTATGCGCAGATACAGGTGATCACAGAGGATTCTATGAGGCCCTGAAAACAGCATACGGGCCTACATTCCAAGTCCAAAGCCCTCTAATCAGTGCAGATGGTCAAATGCTTCTGACAGATAATACCTCCATTCTGAATCATTGGTCTAAACACTTTCAGACTTTTTTCAGTACTAGCCATGTAGTCCAAGACTCAGCAATTCAGTCCATCACACAACAACCGGTGAAGAATGAATTGGATATTGCCCTCACTTTGGGATAACCTCTTAAGGCCATACAGCAGGTGAAAATCGGCAAGGCAGCTGGGGTTGATGGAATTCCACCTGAAGTCTGGAAGCATGGGGGCCTTGCACTCCATGCTAAATTTCACGAGTTTGTGGTGCGCTGTTGGGAACTAGGTGAACTACCTTCAGACCTTCGTGACGCAGTCATCATCACTTTGTATAAGAAGAAAGGAGTTAAATCAGACTGTTCAAATTATCGTGGTATTACTCTGCTCTCCATTGCTGGCAAAATTCTGGCAAGAATACTTTTGAACAGATTAATATCCGCTATAACAGAAGGAATTCTACCTGAAAGCCAATGTGGTTTCAGAGCCAACAGGAGTATCACAGACATGGTATTTGTTCTCAGACAACTGCAAGAGAAGTGCAGGGAACAGAATAAAGGTCTCTACGTAACCTTTGTTGATCTCACCAAGGCTTTCGATACTGTGAGCAGAAAAGGTCTATGGCAGATTTTGGAAAGTTTAGGATGTCCCCACAAGTTCCTTAAAATGATCATCTCACTTCATGAGGATCAGCGCGGCCAAGTCAGACATGGCAATGCAATTTCTGAGCCCTTTCTAATAACCAATGGTGTGAAACAAGGCTGCATTCTTGCACCAACCCTATTCACAATCTCTTTCAGCATGATGCTCCAAAGGGCCACCTCAATGATCAGGATGGTATCTACATTCGATACTGTGCTGATGGAAGCCTATTCAATCTAAGGCAACTGAAGGCCCACACTAAGACCTTAAACCATCTTGTCTGGGAGCTGCTTCATGCTGATGACGCCACCCTCGTCGCCCACACAGAAGTAGCTCTGCAGTGTTTAACATCCTGCTTTGCAGACGCTGCTGAGCTTTTTGGGCTGGAAGTCAGCTTAAGGAAGACACAAGTTCTCTATCAATCTGCACCTCAGGAAATCTTCCATCATCCCCATATCACCATTGGCCAATCAGAGCTCAAATCAGTCCAGCAGCTTAATCACCCAGGTAGCCTCATCTCCTCGGATGGTAAGATTGACGGAGATATAGACAACAGGTTAGCAAAGGCATATAGAGCTTTCGGAAAACTCCATAAAAGAGTTTGGCAAAATAAACACCTGAAGAAAAGTACAAAGATCAGTGTTTACAGAGCCATTGTGCTGTCTACTCTTTTATATGGATCCAAATCATGGGTCATCTACCACCACCACCTGCGACTCTTAGAACACTTCCAATCAACACTTCCTCCATACAATCCTAAACATCCACTGGCCAGATTATGTGACCAATATATCTGTTCTGGAACAGGCAGCAGTTACGAGTATTGAGGCTATGTTGCTGCATCTCCAGGATGAAGGACTACCGCCTCCCTAAGATCTTGCTTTATGGTGAACTTGCCACTGGCTGCCGCAAGAAAGGAGCCCTGAAGAGAAGATACAAGGACTCCCTGAAACGACATCTCAGCCTTGGCCATATTGATCAACATAACTAGTCTACTCTGGCCTCCAATCGGGAGGTCTGGAGACACACTATCTATAATGCTGCTGCTTCCTTTGAGAACGCACACAGGATCACTCTCGAGGAGAAAAGGCAACGCAGAAAGAATCGTGTCTTGCAGAATATACCACCTAAGGAGTCCTTCTGCTGTGCCTTTTGCAATTGGATGTGTCTATCTCATATTGGCCTCTTTAGCCATCAGCGTGCTTGTAACAAATGTGGGTAGAGCCCTTCCCAAACCTTCATTCGTGAAGCCTAGCCATGATGGTAAGACACTGGAACAGGTTGCTTAAAGAGGAGGTGGATGCTCTATCCCTGGAAATATTCAAGGTCAGGTTGGACAGGGCTCTGAGCAGCCTTTATCTATTTGAAGACGTTCCTGCTCATTGAAGGGTATTGAACTAGGTGACCCTAAAATGTCCCTTTCAACTTAAATGATTCTACGTTTCTATCTGGGAGAATGCTCTGACAAGCCAAACGTGAGCCAATTTTCTTTCTTGTAAACAAACCTTTGTCTTGGATAAGAGTTAGTGGGTGTTAGGAATAGACCATGTCTGCCAGTCAACCTGCCTGAAAGTAAACAGGAATCAAAATGAGACTGTCTTATTTAGCCAAGTTCTCTTGGCTTGTAAAAGAAAGAAATTTGTCTCGTTTTCTTGATTCTACTTGTTTTCTCCAGTTTCTGACCACTGGGTGGTATTTCTCAGCCACATTTCTTGTCCACATTTTTTGGGGGGGGGGAAGTATGGGAACAGGTGTTTCGTAACTGATGTCTTTGACAGTATGTTTTGCAGTGTGGGTATTGTGTTATCTCTACCTTTTTACTTATGTGAAGACCTTAGCTAACTCAGGAGTCAATCTTCAACAGTTATCTGTTGTTAAGTGTGTGCCTCCAATTCAGAATGAGTTCCATCTTTTTTCAGTGAAACAATTTTTCATATGTCAGGTAATGTGCATAAAAGTACTGTACATCTGTATAGAGGGGTTGGTCTGTTGCATCTAAGCAGAATGTGTTTAAATGAATGAACTAATCAGGGCATTGCATTTCTATCTGCTCTGATTTCCCTACATAAATCGCCTTCATTTATTGCATCCTTAATTGTGAAGCTATGACCTCGTGTTTTGCAACCTTTTCTTTTATCTCGTTATAACCCTAAATGATTTGCACATATCATCTTTAATTGACACCTCAGTGTGACATCAGCAAATGGAGAGGAAATAGACCTCTGAGAACAGCACAATGTCCTCGTCATTGCATCAATTATGTTTCAGAAAACCACTGAGGACATTTGGTATTTTATAAGTGTCTTTGGGCAGTAAGAATTCCAAATTGAGGTCATGAAAAAACCAGACCATTTCTTAAATCAAAACCAAAGAAACTAAAATTTTCTTGTTCACCTTGATGTCAGCCACTAGTAAACTTGCATGAAAGTGCCAAGGACATAAATCTGCCTTTTACAGTCCCCAAGGACCTGGGGTATATTTTGTGTCTTTTATCCTGGGTTGTTCAGTATAATGTCATATAAAATTTCGTGCAGAATATTAAGTGTATAAAGGACTCACAAACCAGTATTATTAACTTGGGGAAAAAAAATTAACAAAAATATCTTAAAAAATTTTATCCCATGTCCTAACAGCCATTTGTGCTTTATAAGATGATGCATGCTTTAATCAAAACAGATCAGGACAAAACTCTTTTATAAATAATGTTGATGGGTGCTGTGTTAAATGCATTCAAGCCAAAGAATAGTGTTTAAAATTTTCTTCCTCACCATAATTTCTAGGAAGCAAGAAAATTGTGAAAATGGAGAAGTACTTCCTAGTTATTCTTTCATACCACTATATAAAAAATAAAGCTACAGCTCTGGATTTTTTAAAACTCAATTATTTCCAGAAATAGTTGAAAAAGTTTTCTATTGTTTGCTGTATTTAAATGCTTTGAAGTGGAAATTTCAGAAATACTGTATTAAAACAGTTTTAATAGCCTTGACATTTCAACGTGTGCTGTGTGAAATGTAACATTGCACACTGTTCTTTATGAACAGAGTGATTACCCAATATGGATCATTCCTTAGATTCTGAGCTTTCTAGAAACATTGCAAAAAAAAAAAAGAAAAAAGACAGAAACAACTTAGGGGAGTAATGTTTGCGATTCAGCCGTCCCAGCTAAATTCAGATGAGTCTAAGAGAAAATGTTTGCCATTTTGCATGCAAAGAAACAGACTTTTCTAGCCCTTACATACTTTTTTTTCCCAATATCAACTGTTTAACAATTTTCAGTCTACCTTCCAAGTTTCTCACACAAGCAGTCAAATGATTTTAGCATTCTGATTTTTTCTATTCCACTTCCTATAATTGTTTAATATTTAACTAATAACCTGACAAAAACCTTTAGATGACATAAGGGGCTACAGTTTGGAAGAAAACATATAATGATTTGTGAAAGTTCACTTCTCTTACCATCAATCTGTACAAATTTTTTCCTGACTTGTCTCAAGTATAGTAGTACTGCCCTGCACAGCTTTTAAAAATACACAGTTTTTAAAAATCAAATGAGACCTTATGTTTACAAGCAGGTTTTTTTTTCTTTGTACCAGAGCTTTGGCAGCCTATAGTCACTGTTGGTTTTCTTGTTTATAAACATAGCTGTTTCTGTCTATATTTCTTTCCTTTCACCCATTAAACCAGCAACTCAGATAAATGCAGGCACTATATTCAGGTCTAAAGCATCTGGAGACCGGACAAAGTTTCAAAGACTCAGCTTTCCAGTTTCTCCTAGCCTAGGTTATAAAAACTATATCAGGACATCTGATCTGCCATTGCTACGACCCTCCTGATGTAGCTCTCAAGCCAATGTAAGTCCCTTAGTGACAGCACTGCATTAGGTGACTGGAGGGCAAAACACTGTAATCTGAGTGGAAATCCCTAAAACTTTTTAAGATAGAAAAATACTTGAAGTCTAAATTCCTAAATTAAAATCTTAATAAAACTTAAGTCTTTCAGGTGGAAGAACTAGAGGAGACACAAAAGTAGTTTTGAGGGCATAACATATCTGCTCAATTTCTTTTCCTTTTTATTCATTGTCACAGTGCATATAAAATTTACAGGACAATGTACTTTGTAAACTAAACTTTATTTTATGAGCACATTTGTTGTTGTCGAGACGGGCACCACAGTGGGATTTCACGCAGAAAAGCCTTTACTTCATACAAACATGGCCAATTTATAGTCTCCCCTAGCCAACGTGTCTCACCACCGTTGGTGCCCTTACTACATACACATCTTAAGATTGGCTGCTCTATAGCTTCTGCAACTCAGGGTGACTCAGCAAACAGTCCAGTCTCTCTGGTTATCACAGCTGCCTAGCAGCTCCTTCATCCCTGTCCACCTTCTCATTTTCATTGTTTACATTCCTTCACAACTTCACAGCCGCAAGCACTCAAATTCAGGGCTCAAGCTGTCCACAGCTCAATTGCCTCCCACACACATTAAAAAAATAAAACAAACACAACAAACAAGGGCTCAATCCCCTTTGCTAAGCATTTTATATCCATCTTCCTCAAGTTATGGTGTTGAAGTCCACTATATCAGACTAGGAAGCACAAAAATCTCAACACTGCAGCTGCTGTTGGATCTGCTTCAAAAGGTTGATTTTTTATAGCCTCCAGCAAGGAATCTTGGTTTTACCATTTCTACAAGTTAGCAGTAGGCAGACAATCAGTACTGATTGCCAAACAATCTGTATGCAAAGATGATGGCTGCAGGACATAGCAATCTGCAGGTGATAATGATTGTATAATGGCCTTCTAGCTCTTTCTGGACACCTGTCTTGCATCTGCATTGCTCTTGCTTTAACCTAATGGTGCCTCTCCCAGCATAAATCAGGCCTTGGCATGAGCTGTGTTAGCAAAAAACCGAGCAGGAGCTGAGTGAACAGTCACATTAATGGATTATCTGTGAGGGTATAGGGAAAAACCTACTAAAAAGAAGCAAGTTCCACTCATTTTTCCCAATGACCTACAGATCACAGCATCCTTAGGTAGAGTAGAACCTTATGCATTCTAGTTGACTTCTTTGATATGAGCATTGTGCATTCAAAGTGCAGTGTTGGCTTTATGCAACTAACCAACAAAGCAAAATGAGAAAATGGTTGAGTTGAATCAAAGTGGGAAGTTCTATTAAGGGTAGAAGAAGTTAACTAGAAAGAATTTTGGGAAATGTGAAGAAATTCTTGATATTTTCGCATTAAAATTTTAAAATTTTGAGCTTCCTCAAGAAAGCGTTTTCAGCAGAGACAGGAATCATACATTCTGTCTACTGCTCAGTCATTATTTCTTTCCCCATGTAGGACAGCAATTATCTATCTTTTGTCTACACACCCTCACCATCTACAAGGAAGAAAATGAGCATAAAGCAAACTTCTTCTCTTCAGGAGATAGCCACGAACAGCTTTTTCTCCTTCAACTGTATTTTGTCAAACAGTCAAGTCTAATTTGTCACTATGCAGAAGGATGTACACTTGAAAAAAATGTTGAACTGGACCTGCTTCAGTTAGTTAAATGTTTAATTGTTGCTACTTAAAATAATACGTTGTCATGAAGGGTAAGAAGTTCCAACATAGAATTCTAACAGCAGAATAAATAGCTAACTAATTAACTACCCAACTAACTAACTAGCTAATGTTAATTTAACAGCCCCTGTAGAGTCAGATTGACCTCTATTCTGAATTGCAGTGGTTTAATGTCCTAAGTATCCCAAAGAAATTCCCATTCTATCCTGCATATGAAATCCACATTTAATGTAACCGTATTTTATACCAGGTGACAATCTGGTCTGTAGAATGTGAAACCTGATCAATTCATAGATACTGTTTTGCTATTGTACAACTGCTGCTGCACCTGGGAGGTATACTAGAGTACCTGGTTGGTACAATGAAATGAGGGTTTTATCCAGCTTTACAAGTATTGTAGATGCAGGGAACTGCAGAATGTATAGAAATAAAAGAATGATTAACAGTCAATAACTAGCTTGCTTTCAGCTAACACCCTACTGAATTAAAAAAAAAAAAAAAGAAAAACAAAGAAAACCAAAACAAAACAGACAACCAACCAACCAAACTAAAAGCACAAACAAAACCCAATGTTTACTGTGCACTATTAAATGGACACAATTAATTCTGTCATAAAGTGATAAAAGCCTTTTGTTTCTATCAGACATAGAAAAAAAAAAGGGTTGCTGTACTCAGGGAAGCTTAACTGAGTATAAATTTCTACGTAGATTAGCAACTTTATTCACCAGATTACCAAAAAAACACCAGGATTATGTTAATAATTTCTAGGCCCTTCCTTTTGTTCACAATGAGCCCTACTAGTTCCTATGCCAGAACTCTTTTTCCCCTCTGAAATAGGTGTATTCTGTCAGGTGTCAGTAGGCCAGGTGAAGAGAAGATCATCCCATGGTCAACAAACCCAACATTTTTCTGCTTTCACCAACTTTGTCACCATGGTGACAAAAAAGAGTTTCTTAAGATGACAAACAATGTAAAAGCTAATAAGTGGCTGAACATGAGCAATAGCTTCCAACTAGTTACCCCTTGTTACACAAGACCATCTAATTATTTTCTGAAGGATCTCTTATATCTTGCACCTTTTCTGCACACAAACATAGCACAGGCCTTGGAAAAATGAAAATATTGTTTCCTTGTATCCAATTGTATAAATATACATCTCTTTAGTTAGAACTATTCCTTACTTAGCCATCTTGTCTGTTTTCTTCTCAGGTTTTGTTTGGATTGTGATTGGCATCTCAAGTTTTAGCATTTTTTCTTAACATCATATGTCTAACGAATTTGAATACAAAATAATATTTTTTCTCCAGCGACTCTGACTAGCTGTTACAAGAGTAATTTGGGCCTTTTCCCTGTCTTATTTCCTGATTAATTGATGTATTTCTTCCAACCACACAAATCTTCTCTACAAATCACTGACATTAATTTTCATAATCTTTAAACAGACACAGAATTCAAACCCAAGTCACTTAGGACAGTAGAACAATGTGTTACCTTACAAGTAATTTAAAGCAAATAGCACATTCTGATTAAAGAACACATCTCCATCCTATACCATTTGAGAGATGGATAATTGGCTTTATGACATCCTAATCTTGTGATCTACCCTAGTTTTGCCCTGCAATATGTTATTTATCGTCATTGTGTCTCTTTGAGGCCACGCATTTAGTCAGCCACAGTGGTCTGATCTAAACAACTGCCTGCAAGGTTACTACTCAAAGGTGAAAGGCAGTTATAGATGTTCCCAGAAATCAAAATATCATGACTCTGCAGTTCTTTCCCATATTCCTCCTGGACATTTACACCGATTTCTGTCCTGTACCTCCAAAGCTCTAAGCACCAGCTGAGAGTACTTTTTCTTCACTGCTCAGCAGCCACAGTCCCACTGTGCTTGCACTTTCTCCTCTATTTTACATTTCAGTTAAACCATATAGTATTGGGCATCCAACTGACCTTTTATGAAAATAGCAGACCTATGTGACAGCTGTGGAATAAAAAAAGTAAAAATTAATTTGGCAGTACAGAGATAAACTTCAGATTGTACAAGGTTTGAAAGCAATATTGTTTTAACAAATCAGTATTCAGGAAACACTTGGTCAAGAAAAAGTGATTTGATGCATAAAATCATAGTTGACTCAGTGAAACTCCAGTGCATCAAAGAAAAATCAAACTGTTTCCCTGAAGTGCTTTTATCTTCATCAGAAAGATAACAACATCAGGAAAAGCAAAGGAGGGTAAAGTAATTAGGCCACTAAATATTGGAGTACCAACAAGCAGTGTAAGGAAGAAGAGAAACAGAGAGAGAGATAGAAAGCAGTTATTGTGACTGAATATGGAAACTAAATACAAACATAGAGATTCAGAGAGTCGTGTCTTTGTGAATGCTAAGAATTAACAGTGACATAGATAAAGCTCTGAGAAGCAGTAACATGCAACTCCTTTATCTTTCCTTTTTTCTGTAAAATCCTCTCAGCAGGAGTCAAGGTTAGAGAAGTACCAATTATGCTCATAAGCTTTAGGTAATATCAGTTCTAAAGCCACTAAAAGCCAATAGTTTCAATGTCTTCTTTTTAAAATACTGGAATTGATGTGGAGTAAAATTATCTTGCTGCTGATAAGTTTTTATGGCCTTTTATTAGTACGTACTTTCACTAAGTCTGGCTATTTGAGCATCAGTAAGATGCTCAACTTTATTTCTTGCATGACTCCTGTAGCTGAAAACAAGGGATAAACTACAAATTCAGGTAATGGTATCTTATAAAAATATTTAGAGATCTCTAGTTTTACTCTGAAACATGCTGTGACAAGAGAAATTTTTACCATACTATTATAAAGATTTATGTTTTATTTGACTCATAAAATATAGATACTATCATTAACAATTACTGACAGATCTAATTACAATTTTGTAGTTAAATGTAGAACTTATTTACATTAAGAAAAGTGAGTAGAGTATCATTTTACCTGACAGATCAAAGCAAAACACTGTCGTGGAGATGGCAATGGGAATAACATACTTAAAATTTTGTTGCATTTGACAGTTGAGTTCACACGTCAATATGTGATTTTTCCAGAAGAGCTTCCATTGTTAATCTACACAAATGAAACTACTGAGAAATATCCATTACATTACATTAGTTAAATGCATTTGTCTAAATAGAGTCTTATGAAGTAAGTATTGTATTCTGACTTTATCTATGTTTGTTTGAACTGTCAACTAGTCACCAAATCACAGAATATGCTGAGTTAAAAGGGCCCCACAAGGATCATTGAGTCCAACTCCAAGCTCTGCACAGGATCATCCCCAAGAGTCACACCATGTGCCTCAGAATATCACCCAAAAGCTTCTTGAACTCTGACAGGCTTGGTGCTGTGACCACTACCCTAGGGAAGCCTGTTCCAATCATCTTCTGTGGGAAGAACCTCTTTCTAATATCCAGCCCAAACCTTCCCTGACACAACTTCAGGCCATTTCCTCAGGTCCTGTCACTGGTCACCAGAGAGAAGAGATCAGTGCCTGCCCCTCATCTACCCCTGATGAGGAAGTTGTAGACTTCAGTCTCCTCCAGGCTGAACACCAACTGCCCTCAACCACTCCTCATATGGCTTCCCCTCAAGGCTCTTCACCATCTTCACTGCCCTCCTTTGGACACTCTCTAACAGCTTAATATCTTTCTTATTGTGATGCCCAAATTTGCCACAACATTCAAGGTGAGGCCACCCCAGTGCAGAGCAGAGTGGGACAATCCCCTCCCTCGACTGGCTGGCGATGCTGTGCCTGATGCCCCCAGGACGCAGTCGGCCCTTCTGGCTGCCAGGGCACTGCTGACTCATATTCACCTTGCTTAGTTAAAATAGATTGAGTTTTCCTTGTGTTTAAATTAGTGTTGAACTAATGTTTTTGTAGATATTTTTTAAATATATACATTGTTACTGTCCTAGTTGCAGGGCCAGGGCCAGAACCAATTTATCACTATGAGGGTATAACCAAAGCTGTGTATTCTACACCCTCTGTGTCATTTCTGATGGACTGTTAATAACGGATCATTTGTAGCAACTGCCCAGGGCACACCTGACACCTCAGGCTACAAGCTGGGTGTTAAAGCCACCAATGACTCAGCTGTGATAACTCCCCTCCTGGGAGGCATCAGCACCTTCACATCCAGCCTGAGGGGTCATCTCTGCTAATGGGCCATACTGGACTGGCATAATAGGCAGCTGCATCAACGATTCCAAAAATATCCGACGATTCACAGAGTTAAATCACCCATTGTGAAACTCTCTGTCCTGGAGGAGGTACTGTGCTTTCCCACCTGAACCTGAGCATATATAATTTTGGGGTTTGGGACTTCTGGTACCACTCATGGGATCCAGAGGAGGCCCAGAACTCCAACGGGATTGCCACTGCTACTCTCAACAAGACTACAATCATTACCTCAACAACTACCACCATCATCTAGACCAACAGGTTTTCCTTTCTTTTACTTTGCACCCACAGAGGCCACATGGTGCTCAGTGTAGGGTCTAATGAACCCTGTCCTGTTCTTGTCCCAGGCTGCTGGGTTATACATCTGGTTTTGTTGGTTAACACCAGTTTTTCTCTGTATCATTGTATCTATTGTAATTTAATTTTAGCAGATTGTAACTCTGATTTATAGTCTCTCTCAAGCTGGGTTCACTTCTCCTGCCAGTTTATTTTTAAACCAGCACGGTTACTTATTATTTTAATTAAATTTGATAATTTTGTATATATTCACCATTACAGTTATGCTAAAGTTTTCTGCTTTATATTCTACTGATTCCCAGTTTGTTTAGCAAAATTTAAAATAAATTTGAATGGATATTATGAAGACATTTTGGTCATTAAAGAGAAATCTGTGGCAATAAAAGTTGAATAAGGTATAAGAATCAGTTCTGTTTCAGAGCTTGAAATAGCTGGAAATGTTGGCCCAGATAAGACATTTATAAGTCAGTTGTTTGGAGTGTATAGTGAGAATAAAGTATTTAGTATGTTCCTATTCTGTGCTACAACATTCCTGGATTTCAGACTACAGATATTTCAGTTGGTGCCAAGAAAATGAGGAACACAGGGTGGCTAACCATGGACATTTTGAGTGATTGCTCGTTGTCCAGCTTGGCAGGTGACTGCTTGGCAGAGGCAAAATGGAGTTCTGTTCTTCAGTTAATTACCCTCATCATGACTAGCTCATAGAGGATTTCTGCTATTTGCACTGATTGGAAATCCAACAAAAGTGTATTCTGTAGCATAGGCAATCTGGTAAAATTTGAAAGTCCTTTAAAAATTGGTTGAATTTTGATAGTATTTTCAGTTATTTTAGCCCAGTTTTCCGAGTTCGCTATAAAGATATAATAGAAATACTCATTTAAACACTGCCATAAATTATACTAGTTGCTCTTTCTCTTGGAATGTGTACATTCGGTGGTTAGAAGACATGTTTCATCTTGCAGTTTTCTTTTGCTGTCTAATGCGCAAAGATCATCTTTGGAGAGGGTGCACAGTAATGAAACCCTGCTCCATGAACATATTTTGTTGTTTCCTCACCTGAAACAAAGAATAAACAGTTTCCTTTAGGAGATTGTGCTCCAGATTGTGCTAAAAAACACCCATCCTTAACATTTCTGGAGCAGCTGGCTGGATGGACACAATTGCTTTGCAGACAGCTTCATTTGGGGATGAGTTTGCAAGCAGGTAAGTTTGCATGGGTTTGTTTATGTGTGAATCTCTTAATTGACATTAAAACAATGAATGGGTTAGGGCTTGTGGTCTGGTCGATGAGGCAGCAGCAGTGACTGGAGGAAGGTCTGGGGGTGAGGATGTGCAGGGGATTTGTGAGTCCAGGAACACCCAAGCAGCAGCCCCATGAGGACCCGGAAGCCCTCGACAGCCAACCAGGCAAGGAGAGAGTGGTGCCAGCAGCAACCAAGGGAGGTTTAAATGGCTTCAGGGAGTGCGAGAGACCCAGAACACAGCAAACAGGAGTAGGCAAACAGGGATGTGGCACATCTACGAGGGTGTGGCACAGCAGTTTGCACGGGCAGGATGAGCAGGAGGGATTCCTCTCTGACCTTCCGGGAGCACCCAATAGAGGCAGCAAACAGACCCAGTAGCTGGTAAGGAAGAGCAAAGAGACCCTTTCAGCCACAATCTTATTAACATACTAATTTAAGCTTCCTCAGTTATGGTGCTGACATGCTGTAAAACTCAACCCGCTGTAGCTGCAGGAGTCACAAAACCAGCCATGTCAGAGGCCTCCAGACAGCCAAACCTGCTGATGGGAGAGGCAACTCTCCAGGTCACAGGTTGGCAGGAGCGCCTCCAAAAGGCTGGGGCCAAAAACCAGTTCTTTTACAGAAGGTGTTCTGTGGTTGAAGGGCTGCGTTGCCAGATGAAGGAGCCACGGGAAGAACTGAACAGGCTACACAGTATTTGAGCAAATGAGCAAGAGGTAGACTGATCATTTTCAGAGGTGCTACAGTCTCAACAGGAGTCTCAAACCTCCATGGTAGTGGAGAAGCAGATGGATTCAGAGCCCTGCAGGGTATGTAGTCAAAGGACAGTTGGTCAAGGGTCTGTTAAAGATGAAGGCTGGAATCAGATCACTGCACATACAAGGAGGAAGATTCCTCCTCAGAATCTGACAAGTAAGACTGGTGTCTTCAACAACAGGTATGAGGCTCTGGAATCAGAAGGCCAGACAATTGATGAGGTAATGAGGTGAGTGAAGGTCCTTCTGGGATAGTGGGACTCCTAAAACAGCACCACCTGTAGCTGCATCAAGACCTTCTCTGCTAACAGGAAAAGAAGGGAAGTTGTGATAAGAGACTCCCTTCTAAGGGGAATGGAGGGCCTGATATGCAGACTGGACTCAACTCACAGGAAAGTCTGTTGTCTCCCCAGGGTTCAGGCAAGGGACATTACTGGAAAACTCTCCAGTTATAAAAGGCACCCTGATTACTATCTGCTATTGGTTGTTCAAACTGGCAGTGATAAAATAACAAAGAGAAGTCTGAGGGCAGTCAAAAGAAACTTCAGGGCTCTGGGACTATTGATAGAGGGATCAGGAGCACACTGATTTCCCTCATTCTTCCAGTAATAAGGAATAATATTGATAGGAATGGGCAGATCCATCAGGTCTGAGAGTGTCTCTGAGGATGGTGTACACAGAAAAATGTTGGGCTTGTTGACCATGGGATGACCTTCTCAACACCTGGTCTACTGACTCCTGACAGGATGCACCTATTTCAGAGGGGAAAAAGAGTTCTAGCACAGGAACTAGTAGGGCTCATGGATAGAGCTTTAAACTACCTTGGAAGGGGGAAAGGGACAAAACCAGGCTCATTAGTGATGAGTTGGAGTCCCCATACTTGAGGAAATGAGCTAATAGGATTCTTCAATCTGCTTCACAAGGTGTTGACTACAATGCACCACACCTAAAATGTTTCTACACTAATGTATGCAGCACCATGAACAAATAAGAGGACCTCAAAGCTTTGGCCCAGACCCGGAGATTTGACATCATTGGCGTAAGTGAAACCTAGTGAGATGAGTTCTGTGACTGAAGTGCCCTGTTGGACAGATACAGGGTCTACAGGAGGGATAGCCAGGGCAGAAGAGCAAAGCGGAGGCGCTGTATGTAACAGAAGGATTAGAATGTATGGAGCTCACAGGTGGCAACGGCACAGTTGAGTAAGAATCAAAGGGCAAACAAATAATGCACATATACTGTGGGAGTCTGCTATAGACCTTCCAGCCAGGACAATGATGCTGACGAGTTATTCTTTGAGGAAGTAAGCCACACTTCCAAGTCAACTGCCCTTGTCTTTATGGGAGACTTCAACTTGCCAGAAATCAACTGGGAACATCACACAGCTGGTACAACCCAGGCCAGAAAATTCCTAAAAACCTGGATGACAAATTTATGGAACAGGTCCTAAGGGAGCCGACTCAGAAAGATGCCCTCCTTGATCTACTGCTTGTCAACAGAGGGGATCTTGTGAGTAAAGTGGAGACTGGTGGCCATCTTGGCCACAGTGACCATGAACTGATAGTGTTTAAAATCTCTGTTGATAGGATGAAAGGTGCCACCAAAACCTCAACTCTGGACATGAGGAGAGCAGATTTCAGGCTGCTAAGGGAATTAGGAAGGAAGATCTCCTGAGAAAATGTTTTTGCAGGTGCTGGAGTCCATCAGTGGTGGTCACTTTTTAAACATCACCATCTAAGGGCACAGGAGCAGGCAATTCCCAGATGTTGGAAGTCAAGCAGGCAAGGTAGAAGGCTGGTTTGTTTGAAGAAGGATCTTTTCATTGAAACGTGGCAAAAAAAAGAAAGTGCTCAGTGGAAATAAGGTCAAGTGACATCGGAAGAATACAGAGATGCTCCTTGCCACTGTAGGGAGAAAATTTGTGTTGCCAAAGCTCAACTGGAGTTAAAGCTGGCCAGAAATTTGGGGACAATAAAAAGAGTTTTCTCAAAGATATGTTAATGGCAAAAGGCAGTATAGAAATATCATTGGCCCATTACAAGATGAGGATGGTCATCTCCCAAACAGGGACAGAGACAATGAAGTTGTAGACTGTAATGAGGTCTCCCCTCAGTCTCCTCTTTTCCAGACTGAACAGACCAAGTGACTTCAGCCACTCCTGATACGGCTTCTCCTCAAGGCCCTTCACCATCTTCATTCCCCTCCTTTGGACACTCTCTAAGACCTTAATATCTTTCTTATATTGCCACTTTTATTCCATGTTCACAAAACATTCCTGAATTATGACCTAATTCTAACATCTATGCTCTTTTCGTATATTAGAAAAATGATTGCATGCATACAACCAGAGTCCAAAGTATCTCTCTGCTCCTTCTGCAGGAGAATTGGGGTTATATGCTGAGCTGATAAGTCCTGTGCTGTTCTCTCATTGCTGATTGGATGCACTCGTGCAAACAAAGGTATTTCCCTAACTGTCATACAAAAAGGACCAATTTACACAAGTGTGTAGAAACAGAATATAATAAGAGTATGAGCCAGTTGAACTAGATACCAGTTCTGGTTTGATACCAGACAGACCATGGTTTATTGTTCTTTCAGTAAATTCAAGACACACATATTCAAAGTTATGTTAGAAATCAGTAATAAGATACAGAGCTTCTCCACTGGAATCCTTAATTTTAGATCAGTGTGATTTTGTCTCATCACTGTATTTCTATTATTCACTGCTGAAACAGGCTAGCTTTTTTGCCTTTGTTTATAGCATAGGTCCTAGCTAACCAGCTCCTACCAGAAATACCTTTTTTGGTCCTTCTTGATATCAGTCTTGCAGAAGCCAAAAATCCTTGCTGTTGAGTCTCAAAGCATCATTAATGCAGAAAGAGCTATAGATAGTTATGTGTCATGTGACAAGGATACAGCTTATTTAAGTTGAGAAATGAAAGCAGATAAACAACTGTAGTGGTTTGAACCAGGTTTTCCCCCTGAAGCTAAGAAAGTGGTAACCCCCAGGGGGTGGTGACCCTTGGGGTTTGACCCAGTCAGTGTTCCTGCAAAATATAAACATACCACAACCAGACCGGAAAAGAAGTAGTTGTATTTGTTGTTTGAAGAAGAGTAGCCATGTTGTGAAAGCCACGAGGAGGAAGGGGCAACAGCCCCTCTGGGGAGCCTCGGCCCCCCAGCCCCCAGCTGGGGTCATAGAAACCTGGAAACAGTGTTAGACTGGACTGAGGTCTGTGACTTGAGAAGCTGAAGGAGTTTTCTCCATCGTGAGTGGGCAGACGGAGCAGCAGCAGAGACAGCAGCATACAGAGAGCAGTGGCAAAGAGCCAAGCAGATAAGAAGGAGCAGCAGAGCTGCCGAGCAGGAAGACACAGAGATCTCTGATGGAGAGAGACAGAGAGAGAGTTTGGGTAAGAAATGGACAACCAAAACTTCCCAAACTCCCTAGACCCCTCCGAGAAAGAGGAGGGAGTGGTGGACTCCCACCTGAGAGGAGTCCTAAAATGCAGTACACACTGCTGAGAGAGGAGCAAGAAGCTCAGGCCTCCTGAGAGCTATGCCAGGACGGCCAAAGGAATGTGTGTGTGTGGGGTGACCTTGGGCCCTCCCTTGCTGCAGCTTCAGAGAAGCTGGCAGCCATCTTGAGGCAGAGCACAGAAGCTCTGTAAAGGGGCTTGAGTCCCCTGAAGATACCAGACCGTCACGAAGGCTTCTGCACTTCGTCGACATGACCGTGGTGCAGCAACCTTTGTCTGGGGTAACGCAGCCCACGGAAAGACCCTTTGTTTGCGTCGGGGGGGCGAGAGAGACTTGGAGACTCCCTTGTGTGTATTGGCAAAAGTCCAACGACTGCTGCTTCATGAAAGAGAGAGACACTACTGCTCTAGAGACACCTGCTGCTCAGAGACTGGAAGGGGTCTTTTCTTCTTCTTCCCTTCTGGACTTTTATTTGGAGGGAGAAGAGATTTGACCCATTGTAAATATTATTGTCATGGTAGAAATAGAGTTAAGATTGTATGTAATGTATTATACTATTTATTTATGTGTACAGTCACTGTAATATATTCCTTTCCCCCCATATTGAGTCTTGTGTTTTTGTCCGGAAAACCCATCTCACACGGGGTTGAGATGTGGGAGGGGGGCTAGAACAAGGGAGTTGGATTTTGGGATTTCAAACCATGACAACAACCTAAGTTAAATATTAAGTTTTAGACAATGATTTAGTGAAATAAATGCTGCTTTTACATTATTTATAAAATTCATCTAGTTAACTTCTGCCAAATTCTCTCCCTGCATGTTAATCAATTTTTCTCTTCATTGAAAACATGCAGTGTATCAAACACATCACAATTTCTTATTTAAGTCTGAATAGGTGACAGAACACAAAATTTGCTTTATTAATTTTTATTTACCTTAGTCAAACCATATTATTATTTCAATTTTGTACTAGTCTTTTGTGTATGAACTCTTCCACAGAACTCACTATTTCTCAAGTTATCCTAATAGTTATCTCATTTTCATCTGTTTTGTGCATTTGCACAGAAGTCTAACCATTAAAAATAGATGCACTTGCAAAGAGAAGTTTAGTAAGAGGCCGTATCAAACTTAAATAGACAACCTCATTGCTAAAAAACTCATGACTTCTCAGCAAGTCAAAGTATTTGAAAAACAGCCATTAGTAACCTCTACTCCCCCCCTTAGCCTACTGTCACTTCTTGATGTTTAATTGACATTATCCACACAAAAATTGTAGATATGAAGATCCATGTGAGAGCTGACATTTGTCAGTGAGCCAACCTAGCCTGCCTGCCCACTTCCTGCCTCGGACTTAATGAAAACCAACACAGTAAATGTATCTTCCAATATTATTTCAGACTTCTGCTCCATTTTCCTGACCTTTTAAGTACTCATTCCACATTCACATCTTATGTATTTACAATGACTGTCAATCTATTATTTTTTCAAATTATTTTTTTAGCATTTTTATGATGAAATTTCATGTTTGTGAGTAAGTACAGAGAATAAAAAAATAGTCTGATACTCACATGCTTCCAATCTCCAAATATATTCTTTAGAATCTGACTATCAAGGCTGGTATTTCTATATGAGACAAATTATTAATTCAGGTGTGAGGGGAAGGTTTTCTACTATAATTTCACTGAAAAGTTATTCTCCATTTTTGAAAAGCACAGAGGATCACAAAGACTGCAGTTGCTATACACTTTCCCTTCGGAGAATGTTATAAATATCCACCAGAGAGAAATGCAGAAACTTTGGTATTGTTTTAAAAGTTTTCATAAGCATTTAGGTAGCTTTTCAAAAGTTAGAGGACCTCACTGCTACTGCTTTTGAAGTGTTCTGTGATGGCCTCTATGCTTCAAGTTCAATACAGAAATAGATGATGTCAGTGAGAAATACAACGTTAACAAAAAAAATAGCTATTACTATAAATATCATAGTTCTCTACCTAGCAGATAAGACTGGGAATGAGGACACTTGAAGGTGAACTCAGAAAAGGCTCTGACATGAACATAGCTGTGCAGATAGGTATGTGAAGTCAAGGCTCAAGCACAGACAACCTCCAACTAACAACACAGACATATATTTCCTTGTTTAGTTGCTTGAGGCTCATTAATCTAGAGTGATCTCATCAAAAAAGAATCGCATGGCTTAAATATTTCATCTGTATTGTTGCCTTTCTATCACTACATGTTTCTTTCCCGTTAACTTACTTGACCAGGCTTTCAATTTTCCTATATGAATGACTATGGTGGGAAATTTACAAGAGCTGATACAATGACATAAGAAGTAATTATAAAAAATTATATTTTGATGTAGGTCAAATGTTGATATCTTCCAATATTTAATATCTAGCTTTATAATTTTTACTTAGAATTAAAAAATGTACTAATATAAAACTAGCAGAAATGTCTGGTAATTCCTTTAATATTGCTAAAAATATCTGAATTACAGTGCAGATATTGCAGATATTTTTTATGATTCTTCATGGTCTTGTAAAAAGGCTTTTTAAAAAATGTGCTCCTAGTTAGTTCAAGAAAAACTCCAGCGATATATGTTCATCATATGTGGGTTGGGACAGGATAAGTGGGTATGTTTGTTCTTTTCTTCCTGGTTAGTATGGCTCCCACATTAGTGTACCAATCCTAATGGGAGAGCATCAGTGAGCTTCCATGCCCTTCTAGTTGGATCTTTGCTGCTCACAAGTTATTATCGTCCATACAATGTTAAAACCCGTCAATTTTTATTTTTTCCTTGGCATTTAACTTCTGGAGGAGAGATGTCGCGTTCATAATGAGAAACCTGTAGTCATAATTAGCATTGGAAGCTCATGATTGATGTCTGAACTTGGATGTCTGCATTCAGGTTCAAAATGTCCCCAGACCACTTCTAGATTGCACAGTAGTTGAGTGTATTGTACAGATCACAGAGGTGATTGAAGACCACATCAGTCTATTGCAGTTCTCATTTCCAACTCTTTCACATGCAGGGGGAAAAGAAGGAAGAGTGGTCAAGGAAGATGCAAAGCAAAGAATACAAATGTACTCTGCTGAGGAATTTGAATCTGTTTAGAAGCTCAAAATTATTTTTGGTCCACTTGCAAAACCTGGCACCTCTATAGCCCTGGTGAAAGCTTGGCTGCCTTCAGTACTAGAAGAGCCATGCCAGGAACACATTAGGTCATGGCAGATTAATATAATAGCAAAATCAAATAGCATGTTTATTTCATACAGCAGTCATTCATATAGGAACTGCTTTACATTCACATAAACTCTTTCTGTTGGTTGGTTATAAAGTACTGAGAAAATCAATTTACAGCCTTCAAATGTCAGTGAGGAGTAGTTGGCATTCATACAGGTGGAAAGCACCCACCTGTGGGTATTTCCTACCTTCACAGAAAGACAAGATAGATGATGAAACACCAAAGCCAATGGTATGCATTCAGAACAAATAAAGCACACAAATTTTATTGCTGTGAAAGGTAAAAGAACCACTTGGAAGTAATTTAGAGATGGGTGTTAAATGTGCTCTCTTATTCATGTGGCCCTCAAGCTCAGATCATTAATGTAACAATGCAGGGAATATTTTCTAGGGAAATGAAGTAAAATTCTTCAAAAGAACATGCAGATTATATTTTTTTAAATCCCAGCATACGAATTCCTGTATTTAGGCACTAATAAAAGCATAATAACTTCAAGTTCATGTCTCAGTTTTTGGACTGAGCTGCCCAAAGCAGTGACTTAAAGGCTCAGTTAACACATCCTCACTACATATGTCTTAGGAATATGAGAATAAATAAGTCTTGTCATGTGGTTAATGGATAAAGTTAGCCTTCATTTTGTACTATGGCTTCCAAGAGTGTTAAGTGTTTAACAATACCTCACAAGCTTGGCATCGATCATATGTTAAATCATTTCTCTGACATTCGAGGTTCTTTACAATCTAACTCTGATTCTTATATAATATAACTTCCTTCAAGACATCTGGAACTGGTGCTTTTCTTGAAGGACAGTGATAAGCATGCAGGTCAATGAGTCACTGCACTGTATCAGAAGTAATTGAAACAATGAATGGAGAAGGTATATATAACTCTGTGTCTTCTGGTGATGAGACAAAAATAATTTTTTTAATTGTTATAGTTCTGATATCATTCAGATATTTTAATCCACTTAGGACATCACTACAGTCTTTTCCATACTATCTCTTCTAAAAAGCATATAAGAGAATAGAGCTTTTAAAAGTTTACAGACCATAGCTTGAAACTGGCATCCAGGGATAATTAACCAAACCTTGCAGCTGCAGTGAATATGCACTTGTACCTCAAACACAAAGGCATTGTGTGGGAGTGTTCTTGACCTCCTTTGGTCTTCTGAAACCACTGCATTCTCTATTTCAGTCAGCCACATAATAGGAGTCCTTCCAGTCTGTTTTTGTCTGATTTTGATCAGCTCCTCAATATCCTGATTGTAAATTTTCATTGAAAATGTTTCATCCATTTATAAGCAAAGTCATGCATATTCAGTTAGTTTTACATTCACCTAGAGCCCGAAGTTCTGTGACATGAGTATTGTCTCTAAAATATAAAACAACAGAGAAATCACTACGCCTGTCTCTGACTTGCAGTTGTCTTCTCATGGGCTGTGTCTTGTCCAGTCAGTGATTGTTTTCACAGCAATTTTAATTTAATTTTTCTTTGTATGACTCTGCATCAAATACTTTATTAAAAAAATGTAGGCATTGTACCATTCAATTAATTTCTTTAGTCCAGCATTAATTTATAAGTATGGCCTTATCTAAATTCAAGTGAAAAAAGTCTGAGTGCAATCCATAATGTTAATGTGAGTCTTTTATAAGGTCATCAAACTTTGCAAGGTCAGAGTTTAGTGGATTTTGTTTTTTCTCCTGCTGGTATTTTTCTGACCAGTATTTGTCAGCCTTTGAAAGATGAAGGAAGATATCTGGTTCTTAAGACATCTTGCAGTTTCTTAGTAGTGACTCTCTGAACATCTCTTGATGTTGGCTGGCCTATGACTGGCTAACTGGCTGTAGGCTGAATAACACTGCTTTAGGAGCTCTGGATTTTCCAGCTCCTCTTTAACATTTTTAATGCTGTGTAATTGACTTCCGTTGCTTCAGATGTAAGGTTCTCTTTTCTAGTGTAGAATAGACAGCATGCAGTCCCACAGAGAGAGCTTTTTTTGTTTCTTTTTTTTAAATTTCCTTTACTTTTTGTCATCAGATGGAGAAGACATTGGTCACCTGGATAACATCTGAATCCCATGAATCCTTTAAGCTTATTAGTTACTCATTGAAATTTTCTCTTTCCCAGCAAGGTGTCTCAACTATTCCCTGCATTACAACGATTCAAAAGCAAGGAGAAAGTTAGGAAAGTCAGTCACACAAAAAACATTCAGCTGAAATTAATTGGAAGTGAATGCTACAATTTTCATTTTAACATTATCTAAAGATGGTTTTGGGGGAAAAATATCAGAAGAAATATAGACCACAAATTATTATTTCCACATGAATCCTTTAAAAAATTCTGTATACGGTGGTCATGAAAATCAAACACATTTTCTCATTTATGAAGAGGTTTTTTTAAAAAAATAATTGTTGTTTTTTAAGAAACATTAATTTTACCCATACCTCATGTAAAAAAACCCCAAAACTATGAAACAAGTAATATCTATTATCAAGTGTGTTATACTTCTGAGCTTTTAGAAAGCTTATCACTTTACTTGGACAGAAAAAGGTAAGGATTAAAGCACTCCCATTTGTTTTAGTCCTAACAAGCAAATTATGTAAGCAAATGCATTGCTTTATTCAGCAGTACCCAGTGCACATTGGTCTTAAGCAGGTTTATCCTCTGCTTAAGAGATTTGAGTGTCATCAGCACCAATACGCAAATGAAGTTAGTTGACTGTTTTTATATTATGACCCTGTCTCCACTAAAAGTATAGTCCAATCATATGCTTATGTTGATAGACCTACAGTGAAAAACCTGAAAGTGCAAGTGCAGTTGATATTGTCTTTCGTAGTCCATAAATTGCTCATTAATTTGTGGAAACTCTTTGAATCTCTGCATGGTACAAACACATGTAAGTGTGTGTCTGTTCACATGAGTAACACAATCATGACTGTGTTTCACAGTTGTTAGTAGGATTAGCCATTAAGAGTGACTTTACTTTAGCAATGACTAATGATTTATCCTATGTTAGTTTTGACTTCAGTTTTTCTGATAAAAAAGTGGTCATCAAAAGTAAGTAGCAGTGTGCTATCAGAACACAACTTTTATATAGAAAGGATGAAAAAAAGATTATTCTGAATGGTGTGGGAAATGTAAGAGGTGGCAATTAGCTGTGGAGAGTGACAGGGAAAATACAAAACAGAGAACCAAGCTAAAGAATGGAGAGAGAGGGAAAAAGAGTAAGTCAGAAAAATACAGAAGATTGCAGTAAATTCAATATTTTGAAGCATGACAGCAGTCTTAAATTAGCTTCTGAGGTGAATACAAATCCAGTGAAAGGGATAACAGATGAAGATCAAAGATTCACATCTCATAAAGCTTAAGAGTGGCCTGGTTACATATGAAGTTCAGAAGTACAAAGATCATGAACACTGAAATTATAATAGCTGACATGGGACATGATAAAATATATTAAATACAGAATTGCAAGGTGACAGTGTGAAAAGTATCTGTAAGCCAAATGTATAGGCAGAGTTTGCTGATCCTAGGTAGTTAGAGCAATATAGTATTTGCACCAAATGAAAGAAAAAGAAAAAAATTAATTATATTAATTGTAGCGTGCACGTGCATGCTGCCTTTATATAATAAAGAAATCATGTACGCTCCCTGTGAGATGGTAGACAAAGAGAGTTATTTGAACAACGCGCGCCCTTTTATACCCTGATCCCACATGACTTCTAGCCAATAGGAGTGTCTGTCTCTGCGCATATCCCTTGCCTTCGGTGCCCTCCTCTTGCACCTTGGGACATGCTTCCTACAATAAATATAATTAAATAAAACCCTTTTAGAGCATTATTGTGAAAATATAGCAATATATAGAGCTCCAGATAATTTACTTTTAGTAACTTTCTTCAAAGAAAGCTCCTGAACAGGTGTTAGTGGTTCGGAGGGTGTGGAGTTGTGTTTGGTTGGTTCGTTGGTTTGGTTTGGTTTTTTTTTTAATTACTACAAAATGCAAGTGGAATCAGGTCTTATGGGAGGTTTTGTAAAGCATGATGAGGTAAAAAATTGTTAATTTTTTTCTGTGTTACAGAAGATCTTGATATACTTAAGATTAGGTTTTTGTCATCACAGAAAGATTTACTCTTATCATTTCCCTTATGGCACTCTATCAGTAAGATGAAATCACTAAAGTGCATTAAGCACTATAAAGAATGCAGTTAGAAAGACTAAGAATTGCTAAGTTAAATATATAACTGTTGAGAGCACTGAGTGAGAAGAAGCCCAAACACTGTCAATTAAATACTTAGCTACACTTTCACATAAGGGACATAGAATGAGAGTGGGATTCTTTATCTGTAAAAGTCTTTGGGATTTGTCCAGGCAACTATAGTGATGTTTTCCTTCATTTATCTTCATTCACTAAATTCAAATGTTCAATCCAAAACTTATTCTGAAGAGCCATGAGGTTTCTTAACAGGACTGCAGTTGGTCAGTAACAATCCTTTTCAATCACTAGGAACTCAACCTCTATATTATTTTCCTAAAAAGCTATTTTTTAAATTTTTTTTTAGAAAGCTGTTGTTCTATTCTAATTAACTGCTATTTTTTTCAACCCTTAAAGTTGAAAAAGTGCAAAGCTGTCTAGTTCTGCAGAATTTCTTTTTCTGGAGCGGTGGTGGTTACACTTCTGCCTGGCAGATGCTGCTGCTGTGGGGTCAGTACTGAGTAGATACTCAGTAGATAACAGATCTGCAGGTCTTCGCTGATCTGAACTTATACAGCAGCCTGCAGCGACAGAGAGACCATGTGAATGACATCCAAGGGACATTTTACAGATCCTGATTTTGCTGGACAAAGATGCCAGAGAAATCCTGGGGAGAGAATACTGCAGCATCCACAGACATAGCAAAATTCACTTTTTGTGAGTTTGAGCACTGTTTCACAGGACTTTCCTTAAAAACTCCTGAAGAAGATTGCCATCACAATTCCATAATTTTAGAACTCTCTTCCAATGTTGTCACAGAGGGAAGGGAAGGTTTGGGAAGGTTTGGGAAGGTTTGGGAAGGGAAGGGAAGGTTTGGGAAGGTTTGGGAAGGGAAGGTTTGGGAAGGGAAGGTTTGGGAAGGGAAGGGAAGGGAAGGGAAGGGAAGGGAAGG